>NW_027144360.1:0-38408 GCF_026170545.1 Melanerpes formicivorus | reverse complement strand
AGCCTGTATCTCAGCACAGGAATAAGGTAGGGAAGAATTCTAAGGCTCATTTTGACTGCCTCCAGAAGTTAGATCAGATGGCAAATTGGATTTGGTGCTAGGTCTTTCCCTTTAGGTTTTACCCCAACAATGTTTTCATTAGTTTCGCTCACTCTCGAAATCAAGCATTTTACAGCAGGTTGGAGCAGCCTGTATCTCAGCACAGGAATAAGGTAGGGAAGAATTCTAAGGCTCATTTTGACTGCCTCCAGAAGTTAGATCAGATGGCAAATTGGATTTGGTGCTAGGTCTTTCCCTTTAGGTTTTACCCCAACAATGTTTTCATTAGTTTCGCTCACTCTCGAAATCAAGCATTTTACAGCAGGTTGGAGCAGCCTGTATCTCAGCACAGGAATAAGGTAGGGAAGAATTCTAAGGCTCATTTTGACTGCCTCCAGAAGTTAGATCAGATGGCAAATTGGATTTGGTGCTAGGTCTTTCCCTTTAGGTTTTACCCCAACAATGTTTTCATTAGTTTCGCTCACTCTCGAAATCAAGCATTTTACAGCAGGTTGGAGCAGCCTGTATCTCAGCACAGGAATAAGGTAGGGAAGAATTCTAAGGCTCATTTTGACTGCCTCCAGAAGTTAGATCAGATGGCAAATTGGATTTGGTGCTAGGTCTTTCCCTTTAGGTTTTACCCCAACAATGTTTTCATTAGTTTCGCTCACTCTCGAAATCAAGCATTTTACAGCAGGTTGGAGCAGCCTGTATCTCAGCACAGGAATAAGGTAGGGAAGAATTCTAAGGATCATTTTGACTGCCTCCAGAAGTTAGATCAGATGGCAAATTGCATTTGGTGCTAGGTCTTTCCCTTTAGGTTTTACCCCAACAATGTTTTCATTAGTTTCGCTCACTCTCGAAATCAAGCATTTTACAGCAGGTTGGAGCAGCCTGTATCTCAGCACAGGAATAAGGTAGGGAAGAATTCTAAGGCTCATTTTGACTGCCTCCAGAAGTTAGATCAGATGGCAAATTGGATTTGGTGCTAGGTCTTTCCCTTTAGGTTTTACCCCAACAATGTTTTCATTAGTTTCGCTCACTCTCGAAATCAAGCATTTTACAGCAGGTTGGAGCAGCCTGTATCTCAGCACAGGAATAAGGTAGGGAAGAATTCTAAGGATCATTTTGACTGCCTCCAGAAGTTAGATCAGATGGCAAATTGGATTTGGTGCTAGGTCTTTCCCTTTAGGTTTTACCCCAACAATGTTTTCATTAGTTTCGCTCACTCTCGAAATCAAGCATTTTACAGCAGGTTGGAGCAGCCTGTATCTCAGCACAGGAATAAGGTAGGGAAGAATTCAAATGCTCATTTTGACTGCCTCCAGAAGTTAGATCAGATGGCAAATTGGATTTGGTGCTAGGTCTTTCCCTTTAGGTTTTACCCCAACAATGTTTTCATTAGTTTCGCTCACTCTCGAAATCAAGCATTTTACAGCAGGTTGGAGCAGCCTGTATCTGAGCACAGGAATAAGGTAGGGAAGAATTCTAAGGCTCATTTTGACTGCCTCCAGAAGTTAGATCAGATGGCAAATTGGATTTGGTGCTAGGTCTTTCCCTTTAGGTTTTACCCCAACAATGTTTTCATTAGTTTCGCTCACTCTCGAAATCAAGCATTTTACAGCAGGTTGGAGCAGCCTGTATCTCAGCACAGGAATAAGGTAGGGAAGAATTCTAAGGATCATTTTGACTGCCTCCAGAAGTTAGATCAGATGGCAAATTGGATTTGGTGCTAGGTCTTTCCCTTTAGGTTTTACCCCAACAATGTTTTCATTAGTTTCGCTCACTCTCGAAATCAAGCATTTTACAGCAGGTTGGAGCAGCCTGTATCTCAGCACAGGAATAAGGTAGGGAAGAATTCTAAGGATCATTTTGACTGCCTCCAGAAGTTAGATCAGATGGCAAATTGGATTTGGTGCTAGGTCTTTCCCTTTAGGTTTTACCCCAACAATGTTTTCATTAGTTTCGCTCACTCTCGAAATCAAGCATTTTACAGCAGGTTGGAGCAGCCTGTATCTCAGCACAGGAATAAGGTAGGGAAGAATTCTAAGGATCATTTTGACTGCCTCCAGAAGTTAGATCAGATGGCAAATTGGATTTGGTGCTAGGTCTTTCCCTTTAGGTTTTACCCCAACAATGTTTTCATTAGTTTCGCTCACTCTCGAAATCAAGCATTTTACAGCAGGTTGGAGCAGCCTGTATCTCAGCACAGGAATAAGGTAGGGAAGAATTCTAAGGCTCATTTTGACTGCCTCCAGAAGTTAGATCAGATGGCAAATTGGATTTGGTGCTAGGTCTTTCCCTTTAGGTTTTACCCCAACAATGTTTTCATTAGTTTCGCTCACTCTCGAAATCAAGCATTTTACAGCAGGTTGGAGCAGCCTGTATCTCAGCACAGGAATAAGGTAGGGAAGAATTCTAAGGCTCATTTTGACTGCCTCCAGAAGTTAGATCAGATGGCAAATTGGATTTGGTGCTAGGTCTTTCCCTTTAGGTTTTACCCCAACAATGTTTTCATTAGTTTCGCTCACTCTCGAAATCAAGCATTTTACAGCAGGTTGGAGCAGCCTGTATCTCAGCACAGGAATAAGGTAGGGAAGAATTCAAATGCTCATTTTGACTGCCTCCAGAAGTTAGATCAGATGGCAAATTGGATTTGGTGCTAGGTCTTTCCCTTTAGGTTTTACCCCAACAATGTTTTCATTAGTTTCGCTCACTCTCGAAATCAAGCATTTTACAGCAGGTTGGAGCAGCCTGTATCTGAGCACAGGAATAAGGTAGGGAAGAATTCTAAGGCTCATTTTGACTGCCTCCAGAAGTTAGATCAGATGGCAAATTGGATTTGGTGCTAGGTCTTTCCCTTTAGGTTTTACCCCAACAATGTTTTCATTAGTTTCGCTCACTCTCGAAATCAAGCATTTTACAGCAGGTTGGAGCAGCCTGTATCTCAGCACAGGAATAAGGTAGGGAAGAATTCTAAGGATCATTTTGACTGCCTCCAGAAGTTAGATCAGATGGCAAATTGGATTTGGTGCTAGGTCTTTCCCTTTAGGTTTTACCCCAACAATGTTTTCATTAGTTTCGCTCACTCTCGAAATCAAGCATTTTACAGCAGGTTGGAGCAGCCTGTATCTCAGCACAGGAATAAGGTAGGGAAGAATTCTAAGGCTCATTTTGACTGCCTCCAGAAGTTAGATCAGATGGCAAATTGGATTTGGTGCTAGGTCTTTCCCTTTAGGTTTTACCCCAACAATGTTTTCATTAGTTTCGCTCACTCTCGAAATCAAGCATTTTACAGCAGGTTGGAGCAGCCTGTATCTCAGCACAGGAATAAGGTAGGGAAGAATTCTAAGGCTCATTTTGACTGCCTCCAGAAGTTAGATCAGATGGCAAATTGGATTTGGTGCTAGGTCTTTCCCTTTAGGTTTTACCCCAACAATGTTTTCATTAGTTTCGCTCACTCTCGAAATCAAGCATTTTACAGCAGGTTGGAGCAGCCTGTATCTCAGCACAGGAATAAGGTAGGGAAGAATTCTAAGGCTCATTTTGACTGCCTCCAGAAGTTAGATCAGATGGCAAATTGGATTTGGTGCTAGGTCTTTCCCTTTAGGTTTTACCCCAACAATGTTTTCATTAGTTTCGCTCACTCTCGAAATCAAGCATTTTACAGCAGGTTGGAGCAGCCTGTATCTCAGCACAGGAATAAGGTAGGGAAGAATTCTAAGGATCATTTTGACTGCCTCCAGAAGTTAGATCAGATGGCAAATTGGATTTGGTGCTAGGTCTTTCCCTTTAGGTTTTACCCCAACAATGTTTTCATTAGTTTCGCTCACTCTCGAAATCAAGCATTTTACAGCAGGTTGGAGCAGCCTGTATCTCAGCACAGGAATAAGGTAGGGAAGAATTCTAAGGATCATTTTGACTGCCTCCAGAAGTTAGATCAGATGGCAAATTGGATTTGGTGCTAGGTCTTTCCCTTTAGGTTTTACCCCAACAATGTTTTCATTAGTTTCGCTCACTCTCGAAATCAAGCATTTTACAGCAGGTTGGAGCAGCCTGTATCTCAGCACAGGAATAAGGTAGGGAAGAATTCTAAGGCTCATTTTGACTGCCTCCAGAAGTTAGATCAGATGGCAAATTGGATTTGGTGCTAGGTCTTTCCCTTTAGGTTTTACCCCAACAATGTTTTCATTAGTTTCGCTCACTCTCGAAATCAAGCATTTTACAGCAGGTTGGAGCAGCCTGTATCTCAGCACAGGAATAAGGTAGGGAAGAATTCAAATGATCATTTTGACTGCCTCCAGAAGTTAGATCAGATGGCAAATTGGATTTGGTGCTAGGTCTTTCCCTTTAGGTTTTACCCCAACAATGTTTTCATTAGTTTCGCTCACTCTCGAAATCAAGCATTTTACAGCAGGTTGGAGCAGCCTGTATCTCAGCACAGGAATAAGGTAGGGAAGAATTCTAAGGATCATTTTGACTGCCTCCAGAAGTTAGATCAGATGGCAAATTGGATTTGGTGCTAGGTCTTTCCCTTTAGGTTTTACCCCAACAATGTTTTCATTAGTTTCGCTCACTCTCGAAATCAAGCATTTTACAGCAGGTTGGAGCAGCCTGTATCTCAGCACAGGAATAAGGTAGGGAAGAATTCTAAGGATCATTTTGACTGCCTCCAGAAGTTAGATCAGATGGCAAATTGGATTTGGTGCTAGGTCTTTCCCTTTAGGTTTTACCCCAACAATGTTTTCATTAGTTTCGCTCACTCTCGAAATCAAGCATTTTACAGCAGGTTGGAGCAGCCTGTATCTCAGCACAGGAATAAGGTAGGGAAGAATTCTAAGGCTCATTTTGACTGCCTCCAGAAGTTAGATCAGATGGCAAATTGGATTTGGTGCTAGGTCTTTCCCTTTAGGTTTTACCCCAACAATGTTTTCATTAGTTTCGCTCACTCTCGAAATCAAGCATTTTACAGCAGGTTGGAGCAGCCTGTATCTCAGCACAGGAATAAGGTAGGGAAGAATTCTAAGGCTCATTTTGACTGCCTCCAGAAGTTAGATCAGATGGCAAATTGGATTTGGTGCTAGGTCTTTCCCTTTAGGTTTTACCCCAACAATGTTTTCATTAGTTTCGCTCACTCTCGAAATCAAGCATTTTACAGCAGGTTGGAGCAGCCTGTATCTCAGCACAGGAATAAGGTAGGGAAGAATTCTAAGGCTCATTTTGACTGCCTCCAGAAGTTAGATCAGATGGCAAATTGGATTTGGTGCTAGGTCTTTCCCTTTAGGTTTTACCCCAACAATGTTTTCATTAGTTTCGCTCACTCTCGAAATCAAGCATTTTACAGCAGGTTGGAGCAGCCTGTATCTCAGCACAGGAATAAGGTAGGGAAGAATTCTAAGGATCATTTTGACTGCCTCCAGAAGTTAGATCAGATGGCAAATTGGATTTGGTGCTAGGTCTTTCCCTTTAGGTTTTACCCCAACAATGTTTTCATTAGTTTCGCTCACTCTCGAAATCAAGCATTTTACAGCAGGTTGGAGCAGCCTGTATCTCAGCACAGGAATAAGGTAGGGAAGAATTCTAAGGCTCATTTTGACTGCCTCCAGAAGTTAGATCAGATGGCAAATTGGATTTGGTGCTAGGTCTTTCCCTTTAGGTTTTACCCCAACAATGTTTTCATTAGTTTCGCTCACTCTCGAAATCAAGCATTTTACAGCAGGTTGGAGCAGCCTGTATCTCAGCACAGGAATAAGGTAGGGAAGAATTCTAAGGCTCATTTTGACTGCCTCCAGAAGTTAGATCAGATGGCAAATTGGATTTGGTGCTAGGTCTTTCCCTTTAGGTTTTACCCCAACAATGTTTTCATTAGTTTCGCTCACTCTCGAAATCAAGCATTTTACAGCAGGTTGGAGCAGCCTGTATCTCAGCACAGGAATAAGGTAGGGAAGAATTCTAAGGATCATTTTGACTGCCTCCAGAAGTTAGATCAGATGGCAAATTGGATTTGGTGCTAGGTCTTTCCCTTTAGGTTTTACCCCAACAATGTTTTCATTAGTTTCGCTCACTCTCGAAATCAAGCATTTTACAGCAGGTTGGAGCAGCCTGTATCTCAGCACAGGAATAAGGTAGGGAAGAATTCTAAGGCTCATTTTGACTGCCTCCAGAAGTTAGATCAGATGGCAAATTGGATTTGGTGCTAGGTCTTTCCCTTTAGGTTTTACCCCAACAATGTTTTCATTAGTTTCGCTCACTCTCGAAATCAAGCATTTTACAGCAGGTTGGAGCAGCCTGTATCTCAGCACAGGAATAAGGTAGGGAAGAATTCTAAGGATCATTTTGACTGCCTCCAGAAGTTAGATCAGATGGCAAATTGGATTTGGTGCTAGGTCTTTCCCTTTAGGTTTTACCCCAACAATGTTTTCATTAGTTTCGCTCACTCTCGAAATCAAGCATTTTACAGCAGGTTGGAGCAGCCTGTATCTCAGCACAGGAATAAGGTAGGGAAGAATTCTAAGGATCATTTTGACTGCCTCCAGAAGTTAGATCAGATGGCAAATTGGATTTGGTGCTAGGTCTTTCCCTTTAGGTTTTACCCCAACAATGTTTTCATTAGTTTCGCTCACTCTCGAAATCAAGCATTTTACAGCAGGTTGGAGCAGCCTGTATCTCAGCACAGGAATAAGGTAGGGAAGAATTCTAAGGCTCATTTTGACTGCCTCCAGAAGTTAGATCAGATGGCAAATTGGATTTGGTGCTAGGTCTTTCCCTTTAGGTTTTACCCCAACAATGTTTTCATTAGTTTCGCTCACTCTCGAAATCAAGCATTTTACAGCAGGTTGGAGCAGCCTGTATCTCAGCACAGGAATAAGGTAGGGAAGAATTGTAAGGATCATTTTGACTGCCTCCAGAAGTTAGATCAGATGGCAAATTGGATTTGGTGCTAGGTCTTTCCCTTTAGGTTTTACCCCAACAATGTTTTCATTAGTTTCGCTCACTCTCGAAATCAAGCATTTTACAGCAGGTTGGAGCAGCCTGTATCTCAGCACAGGAATAAGGTAGGGAAGAATTCTAAGGATCATTTTGACTGCCTCCAGAAGTTAGATCAGATGGCAAATTGGATTTGGTGCTAGGTCTTTCCCTTTAGGTTTTACCCCAACAATGTTTTCATTAGTTTCGCTCACTCTCGAAATCAAGCATTTTACAGCAGGTTGGAGCAGCCTGTATCTCAGCACAGGAATAAGGTAGGGAAGAATTCTAAGGATCATTTTGACTGCCTCCAGAAGTTAGATCAGATGGCAAATTGGATTTGGTGCTAGGTCTTTCCCTTTAGGTTTTACCCCAACAATGTTTTCATTAGTTTCGCTCACTCTCGAAATCAAGCATTTTACAGCAGGTTGGAGCAGCCTGTATCTCAGCACAGGAATAAGGTAGGGAAGAATTCTAAGGCTCATTTTGACTGCCTCCAGAAGTTAGATCAGATGGCAAATTGGATTTGGTGCTAGGTCTTTCCCTTTAGGTTTTACCCCAACAATGTTTTCATTAGTTTCGCTCACTCTCGAAATCAAGCATTTTACAGCAGGTTGGAGCAGCCTGTATCTCAGCACAGGAATAAGGTAGGGAAGAATTGTAAGGATCATTTTGACTGCCTCCAGAAGTTAGATCAGATGGCAAATTGGATTTGGTGCTAGGTCTTTCCCTTTAGGTTTTACCCCAACAATGTTTTCATTAGTTTCGCTCACTCTCGAAATCAAGCATTTTACAGCAGGTTGGAGCAGCCTGTATCTCAGCACAGGAATAAGGTAGGGAAGAATTCTAAGGATCATTTTGACTGCCTCCAGAAGTTAGATCAGATGGCAAATTGGATTTGGTGCTAGGTCTTTCCCTTTAGGTTTTACCCCAACAATGTTTTCATTAGTTTCGCTCACTCTCGAAATCAAGCATTTTACAGCAGGTTGGAGCAGCCTGTATCTCAGCACAGGAATAAGGTAGGGAAGAATTCTAAGGCTCATTTTGACTGCCTCCAGAAGTTAGATCAGATGGCAAATTGGATTTGGTGCTAGGTCTTTCCCTTTAGGTTTTGCCCCAACAATGTTTTCATTAGTTTCGCTCACTCTCGAAATCAAGCATTTTACAGCAGGTTGGAGCAGCCTGTATCTCAGCACAGGAATAAGGTAGGGAAGAATTCTAAGGATCATTTTGACTGCCTCCAGAAGTTAGATCAGATGGCAAATTGGATTTGGTGCTAGGTCTTTCCCTTTAGGTTTTACCCCAACAATGTTTTCATTAGTTTCGCTCACTCTCGAAATCAAGCATTTTACAGCAGGTTGGAGCAGCCTGTATCTCAGCACAGGAATAAGGTAGGGAAGAATTCTAAGGCTCATTTTGACTGCCTCCAGAAGTTAGATCAGATGGCAAATTGGATTTGGTGCTAGGTCTTTCCCTTTAGGTTTTACCCCAACAATGTTTTCTTTAGTTTCGCTCACTCTCGAAATCAAGCATTTTACAGCAGGTTGGAGCAGCCTGTATCTCAGCACAGGAATAAGGTAGGGAAGAATTCTAAGGATCATTTTGACTGCCTCCAGAAGTTAGATCAGATGGCAAATTGGATTTGGTGCTAGGTCTTTCCCTTTAGGTTTTACCCCAACAATGTTTTCATTAGTTTCGCTCACTCTCGAAATCAAGCATTTTACAGCAGGTTGGAGCAGCCTGTATCTCAGCACAGGAATAAGGTAGGGAAGAATTCTAAGGATCATTTTGACTGCCTCCAGAAGTTAGATCAGATGGCAAATTGGATTTGGTGCTAGGTCTTTCCCTTTAGGTTTTACCCCAACAATGTTTTCATTAGTTTCGCTCACTCTCGAAATCAAGCATTTTACAGCAGGTTGGAGCAGCCTGTATCTCAGCACAGGAATAAGGTAGGGAAGAATTCTAAGGATCATTTTGACTGCCTCCAGAAGTTAGATCAGATGGCAAATTGGATTTGGTGCTAGGTCTTTCCCTTTAGGTTTTACCCCAACAATGTTTTCATTAGTTTCGCTCACTCTCGAAATCAAGCATTTTACAGCAGGTTGGAGCAGCCTGTATCTCAGCACAGGAATAAGGTAGGGAAGAATTCTAAGGATCGTTTTGACTGCCTCCAGAAGTTAGATCAGATGGCAAATTGGATTTGGTGCTAGGTCTTTCCCTTTAGGTTTTACCCCAACAATGTTTTCATTAGTTTCGCTCACTCTCGAAATCAAGCATTTTACAGCAGGTTGGAGCAGCCTGTATCTCAGCACAGGAATAAGGTAGGGAAGAATTCTAAGGATCATTTTGACTGCCTCCAGAAGTTAGATCAGATGGCAAATTGGATTTGGTGCTAGGTCTTTCCCTTTAGGTTTTACCCCAACAATGTTTTCATTAGTTTCGCTCACTCTCGAAATCAAGCATTTTACAGCAGGTTGGAGCAGCCTGTATCTCAGCACAGGAATAAGGTAGGGAAGAATTCTAAGGATCGTTTTGACTGCCTCCAGAAGTTAGATCAGATGGCAAATTGGATTTGGTGCTAGGTCTTTCCCTTTAGGTTTTACCCCAACAATGTTTTCATTAGTTTCGCTCACTCTCGAAATCAAGCATTTTACAGCAGGTTGGAGCAGCCTGTATCTCAGCACAGGAATAAGGTAGGGAAGAATTCTAAGGATCATTTTGACTGCCTCCAGAAGTTAGATCAGATGGCAAATTGGATTTGGTGCTAGGTCTTTCCCTTTAGGTTTTACCCCAACAATGTTTTCTTTAGTTTCGCTCACTCTCGAAATCAAGCATTTTACAGCAGGTTGGAGCAGCCTGTATCTCAGCACAGGAATAAGGTAGGGAAGAATTCTAAGGATCATTTTGACTGCCTCCAGAAGTTAGATCAGATGGCAAATTGGATTTGGTGCTAGGTCTTTCCCTTTAGGTTTTACCCCAACAATGTTTTCATTAGTTTCGCTCACTCTCGAAATCAAGCATTTTACAGCAGGTTGGAGCAGCCTGTATCTCAGCACAGGAATAAGGTAGGGAAGAATTCTAAGGATCATTTTGACTGCCTCCAGAAGTTAGATCAGATGGCAAATTGGATTTGGTGCTAGGTCTTTCCCTTTAGGTTTTACCCCAACAATGTTTTCATTAGTTTCGCTCACTCTCGAAATCAAGCATTTTACAGCAGGTTGGAGCAGCCTGTATCTCAGCACAGGAATAAGGTAGGGAAGAATTCAAAGGATCATTTTGACTGCCTCCAGAAGTTAGATCAGATGGCAAATTGGATTTGGTGCTAGGTCTTTCCCTTTAGGTTTTACCCCAACAATGTTTTCATTAGTTTCGCTCACTCTCGAAATCAAGCATTTTACAGCAGGTTGGAGCAGCCTGTATCTCAGCACAGGAATAAGGTAGGGAAGAATTCTAAGGATCATTTTGACTGCCTCCAGAAGTTAGATCAGATGGCAAATTGGATTTGGTGCTAGGTCTTTCCCTTTAGGTTTTACCCCAACAATGTTTTCATTAGTTTCGCTCACTCTCGAAATCAAGCATTTTACAGCAGGTTGGAGCAGCCTGTATCTCAGCACAGGAATAAGGTAGGGAAGAATTCTAAGGATCATTTTGACTGCCTCCAGAAGTTAGATCAGATGGCAAATTGGATTTGGTGCTAGGTCTTTCCCTTTAGGTTTTACCCCAACAATGTTTTCATTAGTTTCGCTCACTCTCGAAATCAAGCATTTTACAGCAGGTTGGAGCAGCCTGTATCTCAGCACAGGAATAAGGTAGGGAAGAATTGTAAGGATCATTTTGACTGCCTCCAGAAGTTAGATCAGATGGCAAATTGGATTTGGTGCTAGGTCTTTCCCTTTAGGTTTTACCCCAACAATGTTTTCATTAGTTTCGCTCACTCTCGAAATCAAGCATTTTACAGCAGGTTGGAGCAGCCTGTATCTCAGCACAGGAATAAGGTAGGGAAGAATTCTAAGGATCATTTTGACTGCCTCCAGAAGTTAGATCAGATGGCAAATTGGATTTGGTGCTAGGTCTTTCCCTTTAGGTTTTACCCCAACAATGTTTTCATTAGTTTCGCTCACTCTCGAAATCAAGCATTTTACAGCAGGTTGGAGCAGCCTGTATCTCAGCACAGGAATAAGGTAGGGAAGAATTGTAAGGATCATTTTGACTGCCTCCAGAAGTTAGATCAGATGGCAAATTGGATTTGGTGCTAGGTCTTTCCCTTTAGGTTTTACCCCAACAATGTTTTCATTAGTTTCGCTCACTCTCGAAATCAAGCATTTTACAGCAGGTTGGAGCAGCCTGTATCTCAGCACAGGAATAAGGTAGGGAAGAATTCTAAGGCTCATTTTGACTGCCTCCAGAAGTTAGATCAGATGGCAAATTGGATTTGGTGCTAGGTCTTTCCCTTTAGGTTTTACCCCAACAATGTTTTCATTAGTTTCGCTCACTCTCGAAATCAAGCATTTTACAGCAGGTTGGAGCAGCCTGTATCTCAGCACAGGAATAAGGTAGGGAAGAATTCTAAGGATCATTTTGACTGCCTCCAGAAGTTAGATCAGATGGCAAATTGGATTTGGTGCTAGGTCTTTCCCTTTAGGTTTTACCCCAACAATGTTTTCATTAGTTTCGCTCACTCTCGAAATCAAGCATTTTACAGCAGGTTGGAGCAGCCTGTATCTCAGCACAGGAATAAGGTAGGGAAGAATTCAAATGCTCATTTTGACTGCCTCCAGAAGTTAGATCAGATGGCAAATTGGATTTGGTGCTAGGTCTTTCCCTTTAGGTTTTACCCCAACAATGTTTTCATTAGTTTCGCTCACTCTCGAAATCAAGCATTTTACAGCAGGTTGGAGCAGCCTGTATCTCAGCACAGGAATAAGGTAGGGAAGAATTCTAAGGATCATTTTGACTGCCTCCAGAAGTTAGATCAGATGGCAAATTGGATTTGGTGCTAGGTCTTTCCCTTTAGGTTTTACCCCAACAATGTTTTCATTAGTTTCGCTCACTCTCGAAATCAAGCATTTTACAGCAGGTTGGAGCAGCCTGTATCTCAGCACAGGAATAAGGTAGGGAAGAATTCTAAGGCTCATTTTGACTGCCTCCAGAAGTTAGATCAGATGGCAAATTGGATTTGGTGCTAGGTCTTTCCCTTTAGGTTTTACCCCAACAATGTTTTCATTAGTTTCGCTCACTCTCGAAATCAAGCATTTTACAGCAGGTTGGAGCAGCCTGTATCTCAGCACAGGAATAAGGTAGGGAAGAATTCTAAGGCTCATTTTAACTGCCTCCAGAAGTTAGATCAGATGGCAAATTGGATTTGGTGCTAGGTCTTTCCCTTTAGGTTTTACCCCAACAATGTTTTCATTAGTTTCGCTCACTCTCGAAATCAAGCATTTTACAGCAGGTTGGAGCAGCCTGTATCTCAGCACAGGAATAAGGTAGGGAAGAATTCTAAGGCTCATTTTGACTGCCTCCAGAAGTTAGATCAGATGGCAAATTGGATTTGGTGCTAGGTCTTTCCCTTTAGGTTTTACCCCAACAATGTTTTCATTAGTTTCGCTCACTCTCGAAATCAAGCATTTTACAGCAGGTTGGAGCAGCCTGTATCTCAGCACAGGAATAAGGTAGGGAAGAATTCTAAGGCTCATTTTGACTGCCTCCAGAAGTTAGATCAGATGGCAAATTGGATTTGGTGCTAGGTCTTTCCCTTTAGGTTTTACCCCAACAATGTTTTCATTAGTTTTGCTCACTCTCGAAATCAAGCATTTTACAGCAGGTTGGAGCAGCCTGTATCTCAGCACAGGAATAAGGTAGGGAAGAATTCTAAGGCTCATTTTAACTGCCTCCAGAAGTTAGATCAGATGGCAAATTGGATTTGGTGCTAGGTCTTTCCCTTTAGGTTTTCCCCAACAATGTTTTCATTAGTTTCGCTCACTCTCGAAATCAAGCATTTTACAGCAGGTTGGAGCAGCCTGTATCTCAGCACAGGAATAAGGTAGGGAAGAATTCTAAGGCTCATTTTGACTGCCTCCAGAAGTTAGATCAGATGGCAAATTGGATTTGGTGCTAGGTCTTTCCCTTTAGGTTTTACCCCAACAATGTTTTCATTAGTTTCGCTCACTCTCGAAATCAAGCATTTTACAGCAGGTTGGAGCAGCCTGTATCTCAGCACAGGAATAAGGTAGGGAAGAATTCTAAGGATCATTTTGACTGCCTCCAGAAGTTAGATCAGATGGCAAATTGGATTTGGTGCTAGGTCTTTCCCTTTAGGTTTTACCCCAACAATGTTTTCATTAGTTTCGCTCACTCTCGAAATCAAGCATTTTACAGCAGGTTGGAGCAGCCTCTATCTCAGCACAGGAATAAGGTAGGGAAGAATTCAAATGCTCATTTTGACTGCCTCCAGAAGTTAGATCAGATGGCAAATTGGATTTGGTGCTAGGTCTTTCCCTTTAGGTTTTACCCCAACAATGTTTTCATTAGTTTCGCTCACTCTCGAAATCAAGCATTTTACAGCAGGTTGGAGCAGCCTGTATCTCAGCACAGGAATAAGGTAGGGAAGAATTCTAAGGATCATTTTGACTGCCTCCAGAAGTTAGATCAGATGGCAAATTGGATTTGGTGCTAGGTCTTTCCCTTTAGGTTTTACCCCAACAATGTTTTCATTAGTTTCGCTCACTCTCGAAATCAAGCATTTTACAGCAGGTTGGAGCAGCCTGTATCTCAGCACAGGAATAAGGTAGGGAAGAATTCAAAGGATCATTTTGACTGCCTCCAGAAGTTAGATCAGATGGCAAATTGGATTTGGTGCTAGGTCTTTCCCTTTAGGTTTTACCCCAACAATGTTTTCATTAGTTTCGCTCACTCTCGAAATCAAGCATTTTACAGCAGGTTGGAGCAGCCTGTATCTCAGCACAGGAATAAGGTAGGGAAGAATTCTAAGGATCATTTTGACTGCCTCCAGAAGTTAGATCAGATGGCAAATTGGATTTGGTGCTAGGTCTTTCCCTTTAGGTTTTACCCCAACAATGTTTTCATTAGTTTCGCTCACTCTCGAAATCAAGCATTTTACAGCAGGTTGGAGCAGCCTGTATCTCAGCACAGGAATAAGGTAGGGAAGAATTCTAAGGATCGTTTTGACTGCCTCCAGAAGTTAGATCAGATGGCAAATTGGATTTGGTGCTAGGTCTTTCCCTTTAGGTTTTACCCCAACAATGTTTTCATTAGTTTCGCTCACTCTCGAAATCAAGCATTTTACAGCAGGTTGGAGCAGCCTGTATCTCAGCACAGGAATAAGGCAGGGAAGAATTCTAAGGATCATTTTGACTGCCTCCAGAAGTTAGATCAGATGGCAAATTGGATTTGGTGCTAGGTCTTTCCCTTTAGGTTTTACCCCAACAATGTTTTCATTAGTTTCGCTCACTCTCGAAATCAAGCATTTTACAGCAGGTTGGAGCAGCCTGTATCTCAGCACAGGAATAAGGTAGGGAAGAATTCTAAGGATCATTTTGACTGCCTCCAGAAGTTAGATCAGATGGCAAATTGGATTTGGTGCTAGGTCTTTCCCTTTAGGTTTTACCCCAACAATGTTTTCATTAGTTTCGCTCACTCTCGAAATCAAGCATTTTACAGCAGGTTGGAGCAGCCTGTATCTCAGCACAGGAATAAGGTAGGGAAGAATTCAAATGCTCATTTTGACTGCCTCCAGAAGTTAGATCAGATGGCAAATTGGATTTGGTGCTAGGTCTTTCCCTTTAGGTTTTACCCCAACAATGTTTTCATTAGTTTCGCTCACTCTCGAAATCAAGCATTTTACAGCAGGTTGGAGCAGCCTGTATCTCAGCACAGGAATAAGGTAGGGAAGAATTCAAATGATCATTTTGACTGCCTCCAGAAGTTAGATCAGATGGCAAATTGGATTTGGTGCTAGGTCTTTCCCTTTAGGTTTTACCCCAACAATGTTTTCATTAGTTTCGCTCACTCTCGAAATCAAGCATTTTACAGCAGGTTGGAGCAGCCTGTATCTCAGCACAGGAATAAGGTAGGGAAGAATTCTAAGGATCATTTTGACTGCCTCCAGAAGTTAGATCAGATGGCAAATTGGATTTGGTGCTAGGTCTTTCCCTTTAGGTTTTACCCCAACAATGTTTTCATTAGTTTCGCTCACTCTCGAAATCAAGCATTTTACAGCAGGTTGGAGCAGCCTGTATCTCAGCACAGGAATAAGGTAGGGAAGAATTCTAAGGATCATTTTGACTGCCTCCAGAAGTTAGATCAGATGGCAAATTGGATTTGGTGCTAGGTCTTTCCCTTTAGGTTTTACCCCAACAATGTTTTCATTAGTTTCGCTCACTCTCGAAATCAAGCATTTTACAGCAGGTTGGAGCAGCCTGTATCTCAGCACAGGAATAAGGTAGGGAAGAATTCTAAGGCTCATTTTGACTGCCTCCAGAAGTTAGATCAGATGGCAAATTGGATTTGGTGCTAGGTCTTTCCCTTTAGGTTTTACCCCAACAATGTTTTCATTAGTTTCGCTCACTCTCGAAATCAAGCATTTTACAGCAGGTTGGAGCAGCCTGTATCTCAGCACAGGAATAAGGTAGGGAAGAATTCTAAGGATCATTTTGACTGCCTCCAGAAGTTAGATCAGATGGCAAATTGGATTTGGTGCTAGGTCTTTCCCTTTAGGTTTTACCCCAACAATGTTTTCATTAGTTTCGCTCACTCTCGAAATCAAGCATTTTACAGCAGGTTGGAGCAGCCTGTATCTCAGCACAGGAATAAGGTAGGGAAGAATTCAAATGCTCATTTTGACTGCCTCCAGAAGTTAGATCAGATGGCAAATTGGATTTGGTGCTAGGTCTTTCCCTTTAGGTTTTACCCCAACAATGTTTTCATTAGTTTCGCTCACTCTCAAAATCAAGCATTTTACAGCAGGTTGGAGCAGCCTGTATCTCAGCACAGGAATAAGGTAGGGAAGAATTCTAAGGCTCATTTTGACTGCCTCCAGAAGTTAGATCAGATGGCAAATTGGATTTGGTGCTAGGTCTTTCCCTTTAGGTTTTACCCCAACAATGTTTTCATTAGTTTCGCTCACTCTCGAAATCAAGCATTTTACAGCAGGTTGGAGCAGCCTGTATCTCAGCACAGGAATAAGGTAGGGAAGAATTCAAAGGATCATTTTGACTGCCTCCAGAAGTTAGATCAGATGGCAAATTGGATTTGGTGCTAGGTCTTTCCCTTTAGGTTTTACCCCAACAATGTTTTCATTAGTTTCGCTCACTCTCGAAATCAAGCATTTTACAGCAGGTTGGAGCAGCCTGTATCTCAGCACAGGAATAAGGTAGGGAAGAATTCTAAGGCTCATTTTGACTGCCTCCAGAAGTTAGATCAGATGGCAAATTGGATTTGGTGCTAGGTCTTTCCCTTTAGGTTTTACCCCAACAATGTTTTCATTAGTTTCGCTCACTCTCGAAATCAAGCATTTTACAGCAGGTTGGAGCAGCCTGTATCTCAGCACAGGAATAAGGTAGGGAAGAATTCTAAGGATCATTTTGACTGCCTCCAGAAGTTAGATCAGATGGCAAATTGGATTTGGTGCTAGGTCTTTCCCTTTAGGTTTTACCCCAACAATGTTTTCATTAGTTTTGCTCACTCTCGAAATCAAGCATTTTACAGCAGGTTGGAGCAGCCTGTATCTCAGCACAGGAATAAGGTAGGGAAGAATTCTAAGGCTCATTTTAACTGCCTCCAGAAGTTAGATCAGATGGCAAATTGGATTTGGTGCTAGGTCTTTCCCTTTAGGTTTTACCCCAACAATGTTTTCATTAGTTTCGCTCACTCTCGAAATCAAGCATTTTACAGCAGGTTGGAGCAGCCTGTATCTCAGCACAGGAATAAGGTAGGGAAGAATTCTAAGGATCATTTTGACTGCCTCCAGAAGTTAGATCAGATGGCAAATTGGATTTGGTGCTAGGTCTTTCCCTTTAGGTTTTTCCCCAACAATGTTTTCATTAGTTTCGCTCACTCTCGAAATCAAGCATTTTACAGCAGGTTGGAGCAGCCTGTATCTCAGCACAGGAATAAGGTAGGGAAGAATTCTAAGGCTCATTTTGACTGCCTCCAGAAGTTAGATCAGATGGCAAATTGGATTTGGTGCTAGGTCTTTCCCTTTAGGTTTTACCCCAACAATGTTTTCATTAGTTTCGCTCACTCTCGAAATCAAGCATTTTACAGCAGGTTGGAGCAGCCTGTATCTCAGCACAGGAATAAGGTAGGGAAGAATTCTAAGGATCATTTTGACTGCCTCCAGAAGTTAGATCAGATGGCAAATTGGATTTGGTGCTAGGTCTTTCCCTTTAGGTTTTACCCCAACAATGTTTTCATTAGTTTCGCTCACTCTCGAAATCAAGCATTTTACAGCAGGTTGGAGCAGCCTGTATCTCAGCACAGGAATAAGGTAGGGAAGAATTCAAATGCTCATTTTGACTGCCTCCAGAAGTTAGATCAGATGGCAAATTGGATTTGGTGCTAGGTCTTTCCCTTTAGGTTTTACCCCAACAATGTTTTCATTAGTTTCGCTCACTCTCGAAATCAAGCATTTTACAGCAGGTTGGAGCAGCCTGTATCTCAGCACAGGAATAAGGTAGGGAAGAATTCTAAGGATCATTTTGACTGCCTCCAGAAGTTAGATCAGATGGCAAATTGGATTTGGTGCTAGGTCTTTCCCTTTAGGTTTTACCCCAACAATGTTTTCATTAGTTTCGCTCACTCTCGAAATCAAGCATTTTACAGCAGGTTGGAGCAGCCTGTATCTCAGCACAGGAATAAGGTAGGGAAGAATTCTAAGGCTCATTTTGACTGCCTCCAGAAGTTAGATCAGATGGCAAATTGGATTTGGTGCTAGGTCTTTCCCTTTAGGTTTTACCCCAACAATGTTTTCATTAGTTTCGCTCACTCTCGAAATCAAGCATTTTACAGCAGGTTGGAGCAGCCTGTATCTCAGCACAGGAATAAGGTAGGGAAGAATTCTAAGGATCATTTTGACTGCCTCCAGAAGTTAGATCAGATGGCAAATTGGATTTGGTGCTAGGTCTTTCCCTTTAGGTTTTACCCCAACAATGTTTTCATTAGTTTCGCTCACTCTCGAAATCAAGCATTTTACAGCAGGTTGGAGCAGCCTGTATCTCAGCACAGGAATAAGGTAGGGAAGAATTCTAAGGCTCATTTTGACTGCCTCCAGAAGTTAGATCAGATGGCAAATTGGATTTGGTGCTAGGTCTTTCCCTTTAGGTTTTACCCCAACAATGTTTTCATTAGTTTCGCTCACTCTCGAAATCAAGCATTTTACAGCAGGTTGGAGCAGCCTGTATCTCAGCACAGGAATAAGGTAGGGAAGAATTCTAAGGATCATTTTGACTGCCTCCAGAAGTTAGATCAGATGGCAAATTGGATTTGGTGCTAGGTCTTTCCCTTTAGGTTTTACCCCAACAATGTTTTCATTAGTTTCGCTCACTCTCGAAATCAAGCATTTTACAGCAGGTTGGAGCAGCCTGTATCTCAGCACAGGAATAAGGTAGGGAAGAATTCTAAGGATCATTTTGACTGCCTCCAGAAGTTAGATCAGATGGCAAATTGGATTTGGTGCTAGGTCTTTCCCTTTAGGTTTTACCCCAACAATGTTTTCATTAGTTTCGCTCACTCTCGAAATCAAGCATTTTACAGCAGGTTGGAGCAGCCTGTATCTCAGCACAGGAATAAGGTAGGGAAGAATTCAAATGCTCATTTTGACTGCCTCCAGAAGTTAGATCAGATGGCAAATTGGATTTGGTGCTAGGTCTTTCCCTTTAGGTTTTACCCCAACAATGTTTTCATTAGTTTCGCTCACTCTCGAAATCAAGCATTTTACAGCAGGTTGGAGCAGCCTGTATCTCAGCACAGGAATAAGGTAGGGAAGAATTCTAAGGCTCATTTTGACTGCCTCCAGAAGTTAGATCAGATGGCAAATTGGATTTGGTGCTAGGTCTTTCCCTTTAGGTTTTACCCCAACAATGTTTTCATTAGTTTCGCTCACTCTCGAAATCAAGCATTTTACAGCAGGTTGGAGCAGCCTGTATCTCAGCACAGGAATAAGGTAGGGAAGAATTCTAAGGATCATTTTGACTGCCTCCAGAAGTTAGATCAGATGGCAAATTGGATTTGGTGCTAGGTCTTTCCCTTTAGGTTTTACCCCAACAATGTTTTCATTAGTTTCGCTCACTCTCGAAATCAAGCATTTTACAGCAGGTTGGAGCAGCCTGTATCTCAGCACAGGAATAAGGTAGGGAAGAATTCTAAGGATCATTTTGACTGCCTCCAGAAGTTAGATCAGATGGCAAATTGGATTTGGTGCTAGGTCTTTCCCTTTAGGTTTTACCCCAACAATGTTTTCATTAGTTTCGCTCACTCTCGAAATCAAGCATTTTACAGCAGGTTGGAGCAGCCTGTATCTCAGCACAGGAATAAGGTAGGGAAGAATTCTAAGGCTCATTTTGACTGCCTCCAGAAGTTAGATCAGATGGCAAATTGGATTTGGTGCTAGGTCTTTCCCTTTAGGTTTTACCCCAACAATGTTTTCATTAGTTTCGCTCACTCTCGAAATCAAGCATTTTACAGCAGGTTGGAGCAGCCTGTATCTCAGCACAGGAATAAGGTAGGGAAGAATTCTAAGGCTCATTTTGACTGCCTCCAGAAGTTAGATCAGATGGCAAATTGGATTTGGTGCTAGGTCTTTCCCTTTAGGTTTTACCCCAACAATGTTTTCATTAGTTTCGCTCACTCTCGAAATCAAGCATTTTACAGCAGGTTGGAGCAGCCTGTATCTCAGCACAGGAATAAGGTAGGGAAGAATTCTAAGGCTCATTTTGACTGCCTCCAGAAGTTAGATCAGATGGCAAATTGGATTTGGTGCTAGGTCTTTCCCTTTAGGTTTTACCCCAACAATGTTTTCATTAGTTTCGCTCACTCTCGAAATCAAGCATTTTACAGCAGGTTGGAGCAGCCTGTATCTCAGCACAGGAATAAGGTAGGGAAGAATTCTAAGGATCATTTTGACTGCCTCCAGAAGTTAGATCAGATGGCAAATTGGATTTGGTGCTAGGTCTTTCCCTTTAGGTTTTACCCCAACAATGTTTTCATTAGTTTCGCTCACTCTCGAAATCAAGCATTTTACAGCAGGTTGGAGCAGCCTGTATCTCAGCACAGGAATAAGGTAGGGAAGAATTCAAATGCTCATTTTGACTGCCTCCAGAAGTTAGATCAGATGGCAAATTGGATTTGGTGCTAGGTCTTTCCCTTTAGGTTTTACCCCAACAATGTTTTCATTAGTTTCGCTCACTCTCGAAATCAAGCATTTTACAGCAGGTTGGAGCAGCCTGTATCTCAGCACAGGAATAAGGTAGGGAAGAATTCTAAGGCTCATTTTGACTGCCTCCAGAAGTTAGATCAGATGGCAAATTGGATTTGGTGCTAGGTCTTTCCCTTTAGGTTTTACCCCAACAATGTTTTCATTAGTTTCGCTCACTCTCGAAATCAAGCATTTTACAGCAGGTTGGAGCAGCCTGTATCTCAGCACAGGAATAAGGTAGGGAAGAATTCTAAGGATCATTTTGACTGCCTCCAGAAGTTAGATCAGATGGCAAATTGGATTTGGTGCTAGGTCTTTCCCTTTAGGTTTTACCCCAACAATGTTTTCATTAGTTTCGCTCACTCTCGAAATCAAGCATTTTACAGCAGGTTGGAGCAGCCTGTATCTCAGCACAGGAATAAGGTAGGGAAGAATTCAAATGCTCATTTTGACTGCCTCCAGAAGTTAGATCAGATGGCAAATTGGATTTGGTGCTAGGTCTTTCCCTTTAGGTTTTACCCCAACAATGTTTTCATTAGTTTCGCTCACTCTCAAAATCAAGCATTTTACAGCAGGTTGGAGCAGCCTGTATCTCAGCACAGGAATAAGGTAGGGAAGAATTCTAAGGATCATTTTGACTGCCTCCAGAAGTTAGATCAGATGGCAAATTGGATTTGGTGCTAGGTCTTTCCCTTTAGGTTTTACCCCAACAATGTTTTCATTAGTTTCGCTCACTCTCGAAATCAAGCATTTTACAGCAGGTTGGAGCAGCCTGTATCTCAGCACAGGAATAAGGTAGGGAAGAATTCAAAGGATCATTTTGACTGCCTCCAGAAGTTAGATCAGATGGCAAATTGGATTTGGTGCTAGGTCTTTCCCTTTAGGTTTTACCCCAACAATGTTTTCATTAGTTTCGCTCACTCTCGAAATCAAGCATTTTACAGCAGGTTGGAGCAGCCTGTATCTCAGCACAGGAATAAGGTAGGGAAGAATTCTAAGGATCATTTTGACTGCCTCCAGAAGTTAGATCAGATGGCAAATTGGATTTGGTGCTAGGTCTTTCCCTTTAGGTTTTACCCCAACAATGTTTTCATTAGTTTCGCTCACATCTCGAAATCAAGCATTTTACAGCAGGTTGGAGCAGCCTGTATCTCAGCACAGGAATAAGGTAGGGAAGAATTCTAAGGATCATTTTGACTGCCTCCAGAAGTTAGATCAGATGGCAAATTGGATTTGGTGCTAGGTCTTTCCCTTTAGGTTTTACCC
The DNA here is from genome assembly GCF_026170545.1 of Melanerpes formicivorus. Classification (NCBI taxonomy): domain Eukaryota; kingdom Metazoa; phylum Chordata; class Aves; order Piciformes; family Picidae; genus Melanerpes; species Melanerpes formicivorus. The sequence continues at coordinate 16,708 of NW_027144360.1, read as the reverse complement.
CAACAATGTTTTCATTAGTTTCGCTCACTCTCGAAATCAAGCATTTTACAGCAGGTTGGAGCAGCCTGTATCTCAGCACAGGAATAAGGTAGGGAAGAATTCAAAGGATCATTTTGACTGCCTCCAGAAGTTAGATCAGATGGCAAATTGGATTTGGTGCTAGGTCTTTCCCTTTAGGTTTTACCCCAACAATGTTTTCATTAGTTTCGCTCACTCTCGAAATCAAGCATTTTACAGCAGGTTGGAGCAGCCTGTATCTCAGCACAGGAATAAGGTAGGGAAGAATTGTAAGGATCATTTTGACTGCCTCCAGAAGTTAGATCAGATGGCAAATTGGATTTGGTGCTAGGTCTTTCCCTTTAGGTTTTACCCCAACAATGTTTTCATTAGTTTCGCTCACTCTCGAAATCAAGCATTTTACAGCAGGTTGGAGCAGCCTGTATCTCAGCACAGGAATAAGGTAGGGAAGAATTCTAAGGCTCATTTTGACTGCCTCCAGAAGTTAGATCAGATGGCAAATTGGATTTGGTGCTAGGTCTTTCCCTTTAGGTTTTACCCCAACAATGTTTTCATTAGTTTCGCTCACTCTCGAAATCAAGCATTTTACAGCAGGTTGGAGCAGCCTGTATCTCAGCACAGGAATAAGGTAGGGAAGAATTCTAAGGATCATTTTGACTGCCTCCAGAAGTTAGATCAGATGGCAAATTGGATTTGGTGCTAGGTCTTTCCCTTTAGGTTTTACCCCAACAATGTTTTCATTAGTTTCACTCACTCTCGAAATCAAGCATTTTACAGCAGGTTGGAGCAGCCTGTATCTCAGCACAGGAATAAGGTAGGGAAGAATTCTAAGGATCATTTTGACTGCCTCCAGAAGTTAGATCAGATGGCAAATTGGATTTGGTGCTAGGTCTTTCCCTTTAGGTTTTACCCCAACAATGTTTTCATTAGTTTCGCTCACTCTCGAAATCAAGCATTTTACAGCAGGTTGGAGCAGCCTGTATCTCAGCACAGGAATAAGGTAGGGAAGAATTCAAAGGATCATTTTGACTGCCTCCAGAAGTTAGATCAGATGGCAAATTGGATTTGGTGCTAGGTCTTTCCCTTTAGGTTTTACCCCAACAATGTTTTCATTAGTTTCGCTCACTCTCGAAATCAAGCATTTTACAGCAGGTTGGAGCAGCCTGTATCTCAGCACAGGAATAAGGTAGGGAAGAATTCTAAGGATCATTTTGACTGCCTCCAGAAGTTAGATCAGATGGCAAATTGGATTTGGTGCTAGGTCTTTCCCTTTAGGGTTTTACCCCAACAATGTTTTCATTAGTTTCGCTCACTCTCGAAATCAAGCATTTTACAGCAGGTTGGAGCAGCCTGTATCTCAGCACAGGAATAAGGTAGGGAAGAATTCTAAGGCTCATTTTGACTGCCTCCAGAAGTTAGATCAGATGGCAAATTGGATTTGGTGCTAGGTCTTTCCCTTTAGGTTTTACCCCAACAATGTTTTCATTAGTTTCGCTCACTCTCGAAATCAAGCATTTTACAGCAGGTTGGAGCAGCCTGTATCTCAGCACAGGAATAAGGTAGGGAAGAATTCTAAGGATCATTTTGACTGCCTCCAGAAGTTAGATCAGATGGCAAATTGGATTTGGTGCTAGGTCTTTCCCTTTAGGTTTTACCCCAACAATGTTTTCATTAGTTTCGCTCACTCTCGAAATCAAGCATTTTACAGCAGGTTGGAGCAGCCTGTATCTCAGCACAGGAATAAGGTAGGGAAGAATTCTAAGGCTCATTTTGACTGCCTCCAGAAGTTAGATCAGATGGCAAATTGGATTTGGTGCTAGGTCTTTCCCTTTAGGTTTTACCCCAACAATGTTTTCATTAGTTTCGCTCACTCTCGAAATCAAGCATTTTACAGCAGGTTGGAGCAGCCTGTATCTCAGCACAGGAATAAGGTAGGGAAGAATTCTAAGGATCATTTTGACTGCCTCCAGAAGTTAGATCAGATGGCAAACTGGATTTGGTGCTAGGTCTTTCCCTTTAGGTTTTACCCCAACAATGTTTTCATTAGTTTCGCTCACTCTCGAAATCAAGCATTTTACAGCAGGTTGGAGCAGCCTGTATCTCAGCACAGGAATAAGGGTAGGGAAGAATTCTAAGGATCATTTTGACTGCCTCCAGAAGTTAGATCAGATGGCAAATTGGATTTGGTGCTAGGTCTTTCCCTTTAGGTTTTACCCCAACAATGTTTTCATTAGTTTCGCTCACTCTCGAAATCAAGCATTTTACAGCAGGTTGGAGCAGCCTGTATCTCAGCACAGGAATAAGGTAGGGAAGAATTCAAAGGATCATTTTGACTGCCTCCAGAAGTTAGATCAGATGGCAAATTGGATTTGGTGCTAGGTCTTTCCCTTTAGGTTTTACCCCAACAATGTTTTCATTAGTTTCGCTCACTCTCGAAATCAAGCATTTTACAGCAGGTTGGAGCAGCCTGTATCTCAGCACAGGAATAAGGTAGGGAAGAATTCTAAGGATCATTTTGACTGCCTCCAGAAGTTAGATCAGATGGCAAATTGGATTTGGTGCTAGGTCTTTCCCTTTAGGTTTTACCCCAACAATGTTTTCATTAGTTTCGCTCACTCTCGAAATCAAGCATTTTACAGCAGGTTGGAGCAGCCTGTATCTCAGCACAGGAATAAGGTAGGGAAGAATTCTAAGGCTCATTTTGACTGCCTCCAGAAGTTAGATCAGATGGCAAACTGGATTTGGTGCTAGGTCTTTCCCTTTAGGTTTTACCCCAACAATGTTTTCATTAGTTTCGCTCACTCTCGAAATCAAGCATTTTACAGCAGGTTGGAGCAGCCTGTATCTCAGCACAGGAATAAGGTAGGGAAGAATTCAAATGCTCATTTTGACTGCCTCCAGAAGTTAGATCAGATGGCAAATTGGATTTGGTGCTAGGTCTTTCCCTTTAGGTTTTACCCCAACAATGTTTTCATTAGTTTCGCTCACTCTCGAAATCAAGCATTTTACAGCAGGTTGGAGCAGCCTGTATCTCAGCACAGGAATAAGGTAGGGAAGAATTCTAAGGATCATTTTGACTGCCTCCAGAAGTTAGATCAGATGGCAAATTGGATTTGGTGCTAGGTCTTTCCCTTAGGTTTTACCCCAACAATGTTTTCATTAGTTTCGCTCACTCTCGAAATCAAGCATTTTACAGCAGGTTGGAGCAGCCTGTATCTCAGCACAGGAATAAGGTAGGGAAGAATTCTAAGGCTCATTTTGACTGCCTCCAGAAGTTAGATCAGATGGCAAATTGGATTTGGTGCTAGGTCTTTCCCTTTAGGTTTTACCCCAACAATGTTTTCATTAGTTTCGCTCACTCTCGAAATCAAGCATTTTACAGCAGGTTGGAGCAGCCTGTATCTCAGCACAGGAATAAGGTAGGGAAGAATTCTAAGGATCATTTTGACTGCCTCCAGAAGTTAGATCAGATGGCAAATTGGATTTGGTGCTAGGTCTTTCCCTTTAGGTTTTACCCCAACAATGTTTTCATTAGTTTCGCTCACTCTCGAAATCAAGCATTTTACAGCAGGTTGGAGCAGCCTGTATCTCAGCACAGGAATAAGGTAGGGAAGAATTCAAATGCTCATTTTGACTGCCTCCAGAAGTTAGATCAGATGGCAAATTGGATTTGGTGCTAGGTCTTTCCCTTTAGGTTTTACCCCAACAATGTTTTCATTAGTTTCGCACTCTCGAAATCAAGCATTTTACAGCAGGTTGGAGCAGCCTGTATCTCAGCACAGGAATAAGGTAGGGAAGAATTCTAAGGATCATTTTGACTGCCTCCAGAAGTTAGATCAGATGGCAAATTGGATTTGGTGCTAGGTCTTTCCCTTTAGGTTTTACCCCAACAATGTTTTCATTAGTTTCGCTCACTCTCGAAATCAAGCATTTTACAGCAGGTTGGAGCAGCCTGTATCTCAGCACAGGAATAAGGTAGGGAAGAATTCTAAGGATCATTTTGACTGCCTCCAGAAGTTAGATCAGATGGCAAATTGGATTTGGTGCTAGGTCTTTCCCTTTAGGTTTTACCCCAACAATGTTTTCATTAGTTTCGCTCACTCTCGAAATCAAGCATTTTACAGCAGGTTGGAGCAGCCTGTATCTCAGCACAGGAATAAGGTAGGGAAGAATTCTAAGGATCATTTTGACTGCCTCCAGAAGTTAGATCAGATGGCAAATTGGATTTGGTGCTAGGTCTTTCCCTTTAGGTTTTACCCCAACAATGTTTTCATTAGTTTCGCTCACTCTCGAAATCAAGCATTTTACAGCAGGTTGGAGCAGCCTGTATCTCAGCACAGGAATAAGGTAGGGAAGAATTCTAAGGCTCATTTTGACTGCCTCCAGAAGTTAGATCAGATGGCAAATTGGATTTGGTGCTAGGTCTTTCCCTTTAGGTTTTACCCCAACAATGTTTTCATTAGTTTCGCTCACTCTCGAAATCAAGCATTTTACAGCAGGTTGGAGCAGCCTGTATCTCAGCACAGGAATAAGGTAGGGAAGAATTCTAAGGATCATTTTGACTGCCTCCAGAAGTTAGATCAGATGGCAAATTGGATTTGGTGCTAGGTCTTTCCCTTTAGGTTTTACCCCAACAATGTTTTCATTAGTTTCGCTCACTCTCGAAATCAAGCATTTTACAGCAGGTTGGAGCAGCCTGTATCTCAGCACAGGAATAAGGTAGGGAAGAATTCTAAGGCTCATTTTGACTGCCTCCAGAAGTTAGATCAGATGGCAAATTGGATTTGGTGCTAGGTCTTTCCCTTTAGGTTTTACCCCAACAATGTTTTCATTAGTTTCGCTCACTCTCGAAATCAAGCATTTTACAGCAGGTTGGAGCAGCCTGTATCTCAGCACAGGAATAAGGTAGGGAAGAATTCTAAGGATCATTTTGACTGCCTCCAGAAGTTAGATCAGATGGCAAATTGGATTTGGTGCTAGGTCTTTCCCTTTAGGTTTTACCCCAACAATGTTTTCATTAATTTCGCTCACTCTCGAAATCAAGCATTTTACAGCAGGTTGGAGCAGCCTGTATCTCAGCACAGGAATAAGGTAGGGAAGAATTCTAAGGATCATTTTGACTGCCTCCAGAAGTTAGATCAGATGGCAAATTGGATTTGGTGCTAGGTCTTTCCCTTTAGGTTTTACCCCAACAATGTTTTCATTAGTTTCGCTCACTCTCGAAATCAAGCATTTTACAGCAGGTTGGAGCAGCCTGTATCTCAGCACAGGAATAAGGTAGGGAAGAATTCTAAGGCTCATTTTGACTGCCTCCAGAAGTTAGATCAGATGGCAAATTGGATTTGGTGCTAGGTCTTTCCCTTTAGGTTTTACCCCAACAATGTTTTCATTAGTTTCGCTCACTCTCGAAATCAAGCATTTTACAGCAGGTTGGAGCAGCCTGTATCTCAGCACAGGAATAAGGTAGGGAAGAATTCTAAGGATCATTTTGACTGCCTCCAGAAGTTAGATCAGATGGCAAATTGGATTTGGTGCTAGGTCTTTCCCTTTAGGTTTTACCCCAACAATGTTTTCATTAGTTTCGCTCACTCTCGAAATCAAGCATTTTACAGCAGGTTGGAGCAGCCTGTATCTCAGCACAGGAATAAGGTAGGGAAGAATTCTAAGGCTCATTTTGACTGCCTCCAGAAGTTAGATCAGATGGCAAATTGGATTTGGTGCTAGGTCTTTCCCTTTAGGTTTTACCCCAACAATGTTTTCATTAGTTTCGCTCACTCTCGAAATCAAGCATTTTACAGCAGGTTGGAGCAGCCTGTATCTCAGCACAGGAATAAGGTAGGGAAGAATTCTAAGGCTCATTTTGACTGCCTCCAGAAGTTAGATCAGATGGCAAATTGGATTTGGTGCTAGGTCTTTCCCTTTAGGTTTTACCCCAACAATGTTTTCATTAGTTTCGCTCACTCTCGAAATCAAGCATTTTACAGCAGGTTGGAGCAGCCTGTATCTCAGCACAGGAATAAGGTAGGGAAGAATTCAAAGGATCATTTTGACTGCCTCCAGAAGTTAGATCAGATGGCAAATTGGATTTGGTGCTAGGTCTTTCCCTTTAGGTTTTACCCCAACAATGTTTTCATTAGTTTTGCTCACTCTCGAAATCAAGCATTTTACAGCAGGTTGGAGCAGCCTGTATCTCAGCACAGGAATAAGGTAGGGAAGAATTCTAAGGGCTCATTTTGACTGCCTCCAGAAGTTAGATCAGATGGCAAATTGGATTTGGTGCTAGGTCTTTCCCTTTAGGTTTTACCCCCAACAATGTTTTCATTAGTTTCGCTCACTCTCGAAATCAAGCATTTTACAGCAGGTTGGAGCAGCCTGTATCTCAGCACAGGAATAAGGTAGGGAAGAATTCTAAGGATCATTTTGACTGCCTCCAGAAGTTAGATCAGATGGCAAATTGGATTTGGTGCTAGGTCTTTCCCTTTAGGTTTTACCCCAACAATGTTTTCATTAGTTTCGCTCACTCTCGAAATCAAGCATTTTACAGCAGGTTGGAGCAGCCTGTATCTCAGCACAGGAATAAGGTAGGGAAGAATTCAAATGCTCATTTTGAACTGCCTCCAGAAGTTAGATCAGATGGCAAATTGGATTTGGTGCTAGGTCTTTCCCTTTAGGTTTTACCCCAACAATGTTTTCATTAGTTTCGCTCACTCTCGAAATCAAGCATTTTACAGCAGATTGGAGCAGCCTGTATCTCAGCACAGGAATAAGGTAGGGAAGAATTCTAAGGCTCATTTTGACTGCCTCCAGAAGTTAGATCAGATGGCAAATTGGATTTGGTGCTAGGTCTTTCCCTTTAGGTTTTACCCCAACAATGTTTTCATTAGTTTCGCTCACTCTCGAAATCAAGCATTTTACAGCAGGTTGGAGCAGCCTGTATCTCAGCACAGGAATAAGGTAGGGAAGAATTCTAAGGATCATTTTGACTGCCTCCAGAAGTTAGATCAGATGGCAAATTGGATTTGGTGCTAGGTCTTTCCCTTTAGGTTTTACCCCAACAATGTTTTCATTAGTTTCGCTCACTCTCGAAATCAAGCATTTTACAGCAGGTTGGAGCAGCCTGTATCTCAGCACAGGAATAAGGTAGGGAAGAATTCTAAGGATCATTTTGACTGCCTCCAGAAGTTAGATCAGATGGCAAATTGGATTTGGTGCTAGGTCTTTCCCTTTAGGTTTTACCCCAACAATGTTTTCATTAGTTTCGCTCACTCTCGAAATCAAGCATTTTACAGCAGGTTGGAGCAGCCTGTATCTCAGCACAGGAATAAGGTAGGGAAGAATTCTAAGGCTCATTTTTACTGCCTCCAGAAGTTAGATCAGATGGCAAATTGGATTTGGTGCTAGGTCTTTCCCTTTAGGTTTTACCCCAACAATGTTTTCATTAGTTTCGCTCACTCTCGAAATCAAGCATTTTACAGCAGGTTGGAGCAGCCTGTATCTCAGCACAGGAATAAGGTAGGGAAGAATTCTAAGGATCATTTTGACTGCCTCCAGAAGTTAGATCAGATGGCAAATTGGATTTGGTGCTAGGTCTTTCCCTTTAGGTTTTACCCCAACAATGTTTTCATTAGTTTCGCTCACTCTCGAAATCAAGCATTTTACAGCAGGTTGGAGCAGCCTGTATCTCAGCACAGGAATAAGGTAGGGAAGAATTCTAAGGCTCATTTTGACTGCCTCCAGAAGTTAGATCAGATGGCAAATTGGATTTGGTGCTAGGTCTTTCCCTTTAGGTTTTACCCCAACAATGTTTTCATTAGTTTCGCTCACTCTCGAAATCAAGCATTTTACAGCAGGTTGGAGCAGCCTGTATCTCAGCACAGGAATAAGGTAGGGAAGAATTCTAAGGATCATTTTGACTGCCTCCAGAAGTTAGATCAGATGGCAAATTGGATTTGGTGCTAGGTCTTTCCCTTTAGGTTTTACCCCAACAATGTTTTCATTAGTTTCGCTCACTCTCGAAATCAAGCATTTTACAGCAGGTTGGAGCAGCCTGTATCTCAGCACAGGAATAAGGTAGGGAAGAATTCAAATGCTCATTTTGACTGCCTCCAGAAGTTAGATCAGATGGTAAATTGGATTTGGTGCTAGGTCTTTCCCTTTAGGTTTTACCCCAACAATATTTTCATTAGTTTCGCTCACTCTCGAAATCAAGCATTTTACAGCAGGTTGGAGCAGCCTGTATCTCAGCACAGGAATAAGGTAGGGAAGAATTCTAAGGATCATTTTGACTGCCTCCAGAAGTTAGATCAGATGGCAAATTGGATTTGGTGCTAGGTCTTTCCCTTTAGGTTTTACCCCAACAATGTTTTCATTAGTTTCGCTCACTCTCGAAATCAAGCATTTTACAGCAGGTTGGAGCAGCCTGTATCTCAGCACAGGAATAAGGTAGGGAAGAATTCTAAGGCTCATTTTGACTGCCTCCAGAAGTTAGATCAGATGGCAAATTGGATTTGGTGCTAGGTCTTTCCCTTTAGGTTTTACCCCAACAATGTTTTCATTAGTTTCGCTCACTCTCGAAATCAGGCATTTTACAGCAGGTTGGAGCAGCCTGTATCTCAGCACAGGAATAAGGTAGGGAAGAATTCTAAGGCTCATTTTAACTGCCTCCAGAAGTTAGATCAGATGGCAAATTGGATTTGGTGCTAGGTCTTTCCCTTTAGGTTTTACCCCAACAATGTTTTCATTAGTTTCGCTCACTCTCGAAATCAAGCATTTTACAGCAGGTTGGAGCAGCCTGTATCTCAGCACAGGAATAAGGTAGGGAAGAATTCAAATGCTCATTTTGACTGCCTCCAGAAGTTAGATCAGATGGCAAATTGGATTTGGTGCTAGGTCTTTCCCTTTAGGTTTTACCCCAACAATGTTTTCATTAGTTTCGCTCACTCTCGAAATCAAGCATTTTACAGCAGGTTGGAGCAGCCTGTATCTCAGCACAGGAATAAGGTAGGGAAGAATTCTAAGGATCATTTTGACTGCCTCCAGAAGTTAGATCAGATGGCAAATTGGATTTGGTGCTAGGTCTTTCCCTTTAGGTTTTACCCCAACAATGTTTTCATTAGTTTCGCTCACTCTCGAAATCAAGCATTTTACAGCAGGTTGGAGCAGCCTGTATCTCAGCACAGGAATAAGGTAGGGAAGAATTCTAAGGATCATTTTGACTGCCTCCAGAAGTTAGATCAGATGGCAAATTGGATTTGGTGCTAGGTCTTTCCCTTTAGGTTTTACCCCAACAATGTTTTCATTAGTTTCGCTCACTCTCGAAATCAAGCATTTTACAGCAGGTTGGAGCAGCCTGTATCTCAGCACAGGAATAAGGTAGGGAAGAATTCTAAGGCTCATTTTGACTGCCTCCAGAAGTTAGATCAGATGGCAAATTGGATTTGGTGCTAGGTCTTTCCCTTTAGGTTTTACCCCAACAATGTTTTCATTAGTTTCGCTCACTCTCGAAATCAAGCATTTTACAGCAGGTTGGAGCAGCCTGTATCTCAGCACAGGAATAAGGTAGGGAAGAATTCAAATGCTCATTTTGACTGCCTCCAGAAGTTAGATCAGATGGCAAATTGGATTTGGTGCTAGGTCTTTCCCTTTAGGTTTTACCCCAACAATGTTTTCATTAGTTTCGCTCACTCTCGAAATCAAGCATTTTACAGCAGGTTGGAGCAGCCTGTATCTCAGCACAGGAATAAGGTAGGGAAGAATTCTAAGGCTCATTTTGACTGCCTCCAGAAGTTAGATCAGATGGCAAATTGGATTTGGTGCTAGGTCTTTCCCTTTAGGTTTTACCCCAACAATGTTTTCATTAGTTTCGCTCACTCTCGAAATCAAGCATTTTACAGCAGGTTGGAGCAGCCTGTATCTCAGCACAGGAATAAGGTAGGGAAGAATTCTAAGGATCATTTTGACTGCCTCCAGAAGTTAGATCAGATGGCAAATTGGATTTGGTGCTAGGTCTTTCCCTTTAGGTTTTACCCCAACAATGTTTTCATTAGTTTCGCTCACTCTCGAAATCAAGCATTTTACAGCAGGTTGGAGCAGCCTGTATCTCAGCACAGGAATAAGGTAGGGAAGAATTCTAAGGCTCATTTTGACTGCCTCCAGAAGTTAGATCAGATGGTAAATTGGATTTGGTGCTAGGTCTTTCCCTTTAGGTTTTACCCCAACAATGTTTTCATTAGTTTCGCTCACTCTCGAAATCAAGCATTTTACAGCATTTTGGAGCAGCCTGTATCTCAGCACAGGAATAAGGTAGGGAAGAATTCTAAGGCTCATTTTGACTGCCTCCAGAAGTTAGATCAGATGGCAAATTGGATTTGGTGCTAGGTCTTTCCCTTTAGGTTTTACCCCAACAATGTTTTCATTAGTTTCGCTCACTCTCGAAATCAAGCATTTTACAGCAGGTTGGAGCAGCCTGTATCTCAGCACAGGAATAAGGTAGGGAAGAATTCTAAGGCTCATTTTGACTGCCTCCAGAAGTTAGATCAGATGGCAAATTGGATTTGGTGCTAGGTCTTTCCCTTTAGGTTTTACCCCAACAATGTTTTCATTAGTTTCGCTCACTCTCGAAATCAAGCATTTTACAGCAGGTTGGAGCAGCCTGTATCTCAGCACAGGAATAAGGTAGGGAAGAATTCTAAGGCTCATTTTAACTGCCTCCAGAAGTTAGATCAGATGGCAAATTGGATTTGGTGCTAGGTCTTTCCCTTTAGGTTTTACCCCAACAATGTTTTCATTAGTTTCGCTCACTCTCGAAATCAAGCATTTTACAGCAGGTTGGAGCAGCCTGTATCTCAGCACAGGAATAAGGTAGGGAAGAATTCAAATGCTCATTTTGACTGCCTCCAGAAGTTAGATCAGATGGCAAATTGGATTTGGTGCTAGGTCTTTCCCTTTAGGTTTTACCCCAACAATGTTTTCATTAGTTTCGCTCACTCTCGAAATCAAGCATTTTACAGCAGGTTGGAGCAGCCTGTATCTCAGCACAGGAATAAGGTAGGGAAGAATTCTAAGGATCATTTTGACTGCCTCCAGAAGTTAGATCAGATGGCAAATTGGATTTGGTGCTAGGTCTTTCCCTTTAGGTTTTACCCCAACAATGTTTTCATTAGTTTCGCTCACTCTCGAAATCAAGCATTTTACAGCAGGTTGGAGCAGCCTGTATCTCAGCACAGGAATAAGGTAGGGAAGAATTCTAAGGCTCATTTTGACTGCCTCCAGAAGTTAGATCAGATGGCAAATTGGATTTGGTGCTAGGTCTTTCCCTTTAGGTTTTACCCCAACAATGTTTTCATTAGTTTCGCTCACTCTCGAAATCAAGCATTTTACAGCAGGTTGGAGCAGCCTGTATCTCAGCACAGGAATAAGGTAGGGAAGAATTCTAAGGCTCATTTTGACTGCCTCCAGAAGTTAGATCAGATGGCAAATTGGATTTGGTGCTAGGTCTTTCCCTTTAGGTTTTACCCCAACAATGTTTTCATTAGTTTCGCTCACTCTCGAAATCAAGCATTTTACAGCAGGTTGGAGCAGCCTGTATCTCAGCACAGGAATAAGGTAGGGAAGAATTCTAAGGCTCATTTTGACTGCCTCCAGAAGTTAGATCAGATGGCAAATTGGATTTGGTGCTAGGTCTTTCCCTTTAGGTTTTACCCCAACAATGTTTTCATTAGTTTCGCTCACTCTCGAAATCAAGCATTTTACAGCAGGTTGGAGCAGCCTGTATCTCAGCACAGGAATAAGGTAGGGAAGAATTCTAAGGATCATTTTGACTGCCTCCAGAAGTTAGATCAGATGGCAAATTGGATTTGGTGCTAGGTCTTTCCCTTTAGGTTTTACCCCAACAATGTTTTCATTAGTTTCGCTCACTCTCGAAATCAAGCATTTTACAGCAGGTTGGAGCAGCCTGTATCTCAGCACAGGAATAAGGTAGGGAAGAATTCTAAGGCTCATTTTGACTGCCTCCAGAAGTTAGATCAGATGGCAAATTGGATTTGGTGCTAGGTCTTTCCCTTTAGGTTTTACCCCAACAATGTTTTCATTAGTTTCGCTCACTCTCGAAATCAAGCATTTTACAGCAGGTTGGAGCAGCCTGTATCTCAGCACAGGAATAAGGTAGGGAAGAATTCTAAGGCTCATTTTGACTGCCTCCAGAAGTTAGATCAGATGGCAAATTGGATTTGGTGCTAGGTCTTTCCCTTTAGGTTTTACCCCAACAATGTTTTCATTAGTTTCGCTCACTCTCGAAATCAAGCATTTTACAGCAGGTTGGAGCAGCCTGTATCTCAGCACAGGAATAAGGTAGGGAAGAATTCTAAGGCTCATTTTGACTGCCTCCAGAAGTTAGATCAGATGGCAAATTGGATTTGGTGCTAGGTCTTTCCCTTTAGGTTTTACCCCAACAATGTTTTCATTAGTTTCGCTCACTCTCGAAATCAAGCATTTTACAGCAGGTTGGAGCAGCCTGTATCTCAGCACAGGAATAAGGTAGGGAAGAATTCTAAGGCTCATTTTGACTGCCTCCAGAAGTTAGATCAGATGGCAAATTGGATTTGGTGCTAGGTCTTTCCCTTTAGGTTTTACCCCAACAATGTTTTCATTAGTTTCGCTCACTCTCGAAATCAAGCATTTTACAGCAGGTTGGAGCAGCCTGTATCTCAGCACAGGAATAAGGTAGGGAAGAATTCAAATGCTCATTTTGACTGCCTCCAGAAGTTAGATCAGATGGCAAATTGGATTTGGTGCTAGGTCTTTCCCTTTAGGTTTTACCCCAACAATGTTTTCATTAGTTTCGCTCACTCTCGAAATCAAGCATTTTACAGCAGGTTGGAGCAGCCTGTATCTCAGCACAGGAATAAGGTAGGGAAGAATTCTAAGGATCATTTTGACTGCCTCCAGAAGTTAGATCAGATGGCAAATTGGATTTGGTGCTAGGTCTTTCCCTTTAGGTTTTACCCCAACAATGTTTTCATTAGTTTCGCTCACTCTCGAAATCAAGCATTTTACAGCAGGTTGGAGCAGCCTGTATCTCAGCACAGGAATAAGGTAGGGAAGAATTCTAAGGATCATTTTGACTGCCTCCAGAAGTTAGATCAGATGGCAAATTGGATTTGGTGCTAGGTCTTTCCCTTTAGGTTTTACCCCAACAATGTTTTCATTAGTTTCGCTCACTCTCGAAATCAAGCATTTTACAGCAGGTTGGAGCAGCCTGTATCTCAGCACAGGAATAAGGTAGGGAAGAATTCTAAGGCTCATTTTGACTGCCTCCAGAAGTTAGATCAGATGGCAAATTGGATTTGGTGCTAGGTCTTTCCCTTTAGGTTTTACCCCAACAATGTTTTCATTAGTTTCGCTCACTCTCGAAATCAAGCATTTTACAGCAGGTTGGAGCAGCCTGTATCTCAGCACAGGAATAAGGTAGGGAAGAATTCTAAGGATCATTTTGACTGCCTCCAGAAGTTAGATCAGATGGCAAATTGGATTTGGTGCTAGGTCTTTCCCTTTAGGTTTTACCCCAACAATGTTTTCATTAGTTTCGCTCACTCTCGAAATCAAGCATTTTACAGCAGGTTGGAGCAGCCTGTATCTCAGCACAGGAATAAGGTAGGGAAGAATTCTAAGGCTCATTTTGAACTGCCTCCAGAAGTTAGATCAGATGGCAAATTGGATTTGGTGCTAGGTCTTTCCCTTTAGGTTTTACCCCAACAATGTTTTCATTAGTTTCGCTCACTCTCGAAATCAAGCATTTTACAGCAGATTGGAGCAGCCTGTATCTCAGCACAGGAATAAGGTAGGGAAGAATTCTAAGGATCATTTTGACTGCCTCCAGAAGTTAGATCAGATGGCAAATTGGATTTGGTGCTAGGTCTTTCCCTTTAGGTTTTACCCCAACAATGTTTTCATTAGTTTCGCTCACTCTCGAAATCAAGCATTTTACAGCAGGTTGGAGCAGCCTGTATCTCAGCACAGGAATAAGGTAGGGAAGAATTCTAAGGATCATTTTGACTGCCTCCAGAAGTTAGATCAGATGGCAAATTGGATTTGGTGCTAGGTCTTTCCCTTTAGGTTTTACCCCAACAATGTTTTCATTAGTTTCGCTCACTCTCGAAATCAAGCATTTTACAGCAGGTTGGAGCAGCCTGTATCTCAGCACAGGAATAAGGTAGGGAAGAATTCTAAGGATCATTTTGACTGCCTCCAGAAGTTAGATCAGATGGCAAATTGGATTTGGTGCTAGGTCTTTCCCTTTAGGTTTTACCCCAACAATGTTTTCATTAGTTTCGCTCACTCTCGAAATCAAGCATTTTACAGCAGGTTGGAGCAGCCTGTATCTCAGCACAGGAATAAGGTAGGGAAGAATTCTAAGGATCATTTTGACTGCCTCCAGAAGTTAGATCAGATGGCAAATTGGATTTGGTGCTAGGTCTTTCCCTTTAGGTTTTACCCCAACAATGTTTTCATTAGTTTCGCTCACTCTCGAAATCAAGCATTTTACAGCAGGTTGGAGCAGCCTGTATCTCAGCACAGGAATAAGGTAGGGAAGAATTCAAATGCTCATTTTGACTGCCTCCAGAAGTTAGATCAGATGGTAAATTGGATTTGGTGCTAGGTCTTTCCCTTTAGGTTTTACCCCAACAATGTTTTCATTAGTTTTGCTCACTCTCGAAATCAAGCATTTTACAGCAGGTTGGAGCAGCCTGTATCTCAGCACAGGAATAAGGTAGGGAAGAATTCTAAGGCTCATTTTGACTGCCTCCAGAAGTTAGATCAGATGGCAAATTGGATTTGGTGCTAGGTCTTTCCCTTTAGGTTTTACCCCAACAATGTTTTCATTAGTTTCGCTCACTCTCGAAATCAAGCATTTTACAGCAGGTTGGAGCAGCCTGTATCTCAGCACAGGAATAAGGTAGGGAAGAATTCTAAGGCTCATTTTGACTGCCTCCAGAAGTTAGATCAGATGGCAAATTGGATTTGGTGCTAGGTCTTTCCCTTTAGGTTTTACCCCAACAATGTTTTCATTAGTTTCGCTCACTCTCGAAATCAAGCATTTTACAGCAGGTTGGAGCAGCCTGTATCTCAGCACAGGAATAAGGTAGGGAAGAATTCTAAGGCTCATTTTAACTGCCTCCAGAAGTTAGATCAGATGGCAAATTGGATTTGGTGCTAGGTCTTTCCCTTTAGGTTTTACCCCAACAATGTTTTCATTAGTTTCGCTCACTCTCGAAATCAAGCATTTTACAGCAGGTTGGAGCAGCCTGTATCTCAGCACAGGAATAAGGTAGGGAAGAATTCTAAGGATCATTTTGACTGCCTCCAGAAGTTAGATCAGATGGCAAATTGGATTTGGTGCTAGGTCTTTCCCTTTAGGTTTTACCCCAACAATGTTTTCATTAGTTTCGCTCACTCTCGAAATCAAGCATTTTACAGCAGGTTGGAGCAGCCTGTATCTCAGCACAGGAATAAGGTAGGGAAGAATTCTAAGGATCATTTTGACTGCCTCCAGAAGTTAGATCAGATGGCAAATTGGATTTGGTGCTAGGTCTTTCCCTTTAGGTTTTACCCCAACAATGTTTTCATTAGTTTCGCTCACTCTCGAAATCAAGCATTTTACAGCAGGTTGGAGCAGCCTGTATCTCAGCACAGGAATAAGGTAGGGAAGAATTCTAAGGATCATTTTGACTGCCTCCAGAAGTTAGATCAGATGGCAAATTGGATTTGGTGCTAGGTCTTTCCCTTTAGGTTTTACCCCAACAATGTTTTCATTAGTTTCGCTCACTCTCGAAATCAAGCATTTTACAGCAGGTTGGAGCAGCCTGTATCTCAGCACAGGAATAAGGTAGGGAAGAATTCTAAGGATCATTTTGACTGCCTCCAGAAGTTAGATCAGATGGCAAATTGGATTTGGTGCTAGGTCTTTCCCTTTAGGTTTTACCCCAACAATGTTTTCATTAGTTTCGCTCACTCTCGAAATCAAGCATTTTACAGCAGGTTGGAGCAGCCTGTATCTCAGCACAGGAATAAGGTAGGGAAGAATTCAAATGCTCATTTTGACTGCCTCCAGAAGTTAGATCAGATGGCAAATTGGATTTGGTGCTAGGTCTTTCCCTTTAGGTTTTACCCCAACAATGTTTTCATTAGTTTCGCTCACTCTCGAAATCAAGCATTTTACAGCAGGTTGGAGCAGCCTGTATCTCAGCACAGGAATAAGGTAGGGAAGAATTCTAAGGATCATTTTGACTGCCTCCAGAAGTTAGATCAGATGGCAAATTGGATTTGGTGCTAGGTCTTTCCCTTTAGGTTTTACCCCAACAATGTTTTCATTAGTTTCGCTCACTCTCGAAATCAAGCATTTTACAGCAGGTTGGAGCAGCCTGTATCTCAGCACAGGAATAAGGTAGGGAAGAATTCTAAGGCTCATTTTGACTGCCTCCAGAAGTTAGATCAGATGGCAAATTGGATTTGGTGCTAGGTCTTTCCCTTTAGGTTTTACCCCAACAATGTTTTCATTAGTTTCGCTCACTCTCGAAATCAAGCATTTTACAGCAGGTTGGAGCAGCCTGTATCTCAGCACAGGAATAAGGTAGGGAAGAATTCTAAGGATCATTTTGACTGCCTCCAGAAGTTAGATCAGATGGCAAATTGG
>NW_027144359.1:0-38420 GCF_026170545.1 Melanerpes formicivorus | reverse complement strand
GCTGTAAAATGCTTGATTTCGAGAGTGAGCGAAACTAATGAAAACATTGTTGGGGTAAAACCTAAAGGGAAAGACCTAGCACCAAATCCAATTTGCCATCTGATCTAACTTCTGGAGGCAGTCAAAATGATCCTTAGAATTCTTCCCTACCTTATTCCTGTGCTGAGATACAGGCTGCTCCAACCTGCTGTAAAATGCTTGATTTCGAGAGTGAGCGAAACTAATGAAAACATTGTTGGGGTAAAACCTAAAGGGAAAGACCTAGCACCAAATCCAATTTGCCATCTGATCTAACTTCTGGAGGCAGTCAAAATGATCCTTAGAATTCTTCCCTACCTTATTCCTGTGCTGAGATACAGGCTGCTCCAACCTGCTGTAAAATGCTTGATTTCGAGAGTGAGCGAAACTAATGAAAACATTGTTGGGGTAAAACCTAAAGGGAAAGACCTAGCACCAAATCCAATTTGCCATCTGATCTAACTTCTGGAGGCAGTCAAAATGATCCTTAGAATTCTTCCCTACCTTATTCCTGTGCTGAGATACAGGCTGCTCCAACCTGCTGTAAAATGCTTGATTTCGAGAGTGAGCGAAACTAATGAAAACATTGTTGGGGGTAAAACCTAAAGGGAAAGACCTAGCACCAAATCCAATTTGCCATCTGATCTAACTTCTGGAGGCAGTCAAAATGAGTATTTGAATTCTTCCCTACCTTATTCCTGTGCTGAGATACAGGCTGCTCCAACCTGCTGTAAAATGCTTGATTTCGAGAGTGAGCGAAACTAATGAAAACATTGTTGGGGTAAAACCTAAAGGGAAAGACCTAGCACCAAATTGCATTGGCCATCTGATCTAACTTCTGGAGGCAGTCAAAATGAGTATTTGAATTCTTCCCTACCTTATTCCTGTGCTGAGATACAGGCTGCTCCAACCTGCTGTAAAATGCTTGATTTCGAGAGTGAGCGAAACTAATGAAAACATTGTTGGGGTAAAACCTAAAGGGAAAGACCTAGCACCAAATCCAATTTGCCATCTGATCTAACTTCTGGAGGCAGTCAAAATGATCCTTAGAATTCTTCCCTACCTTATTCCTGTGCTGAGATACAGGCTGCTCCAACCTGCTGTAAAATGCTTGATTTCGAGAGTGAGCGAAACTAATGAAAACATTGTTGGGGTAAAACCTAAAGGGAAAGACCTAGCACCAAATCCAATTTGCCATCTGATCTAACTTCTGGAGGCAGTCAAAATGAGTATTTGAATTCTTCCCTACCTTATTCCTGTGCTGAGATACAGGCTGCTCCAACCTGCTGTAAAATGCTTGATTTCGAGAGTGAGCGAAACTAATGAAAACATTGTTGGGGTAAAACCTAAAGGGAAAGGCCTAGCACCAAATTGCATTGGCCATCTGATCTAACTTCTGGAGGCAGTCAAAATGAGTATTTGAATTCTTCCCTACCTTATTCCTGTGCTGAGATACAGGCTGCTCCAACCTGCTGTAAAATGCTTGATTTCGAGAGTGAGCGAAACTAATGAAAACATTGTTGGGGTAAAACCTAAAGGGAAAGACCTAGCACCAAATCCAATTTGCCATCTGATCTAACTTCTGGAGGCAGTCAAAATGAGTATTTGAATTCTTCCCTACCTTATTCCTGTGCTGAGATACAGGCTGCTCCAACCTGCTGTAAAATGCTTGATTTCGAGAGTGAGCGAAACTAATGAAAACATTGTTGGGGTAAAACCTAAAGGGAAAGACCTAGCACCAAATCCAATTTGCCATCTGATCTAACTTCTGGAGGCAGTCAAAATGAGTATTTGAATTCTTCCCTACCTTATTCCTGTGCTGAGATACAGGCTGCTCCAACCTGCTGTAAAATGCTTGATTTCGAGAGTGAGCGAAACTAATGAAAACATTGTTGGGGTAAAACCTAAAGGGAAAGGCCAAGCACCAAATTGCATTGGCCATCTGATCTAACTTCTGGAGGCAGTCAAAATGAGTATTTGAATTCTTCCCTACCTTATTCCTGTGCTGAGATACAGGCTGCTCCAACCTGCTGTAAAATGCTTGATTTCGAGAGTGAGCGAAACTAATGAAAACATTGTTGGGGTAAAACCTAAAGGGAAAGACCTAGCACCAAATCCAATTTGCCATCTGATCTAACTTCTGGAGGCAGTCAAAATGATCCTTAGAATTCTTCCCTACCTTATTCCTGTGCTGAGATACAGGCTGCTCCAACCTGCTGTAAAATGCTTGATTTCGAGAGTGAGCGAAACTAATGAAAACATTGTTGGGGTAAAACCTAAAGGGAAAGACCTAGCACCAAATCCAATTTGCCATCTGATCTAACTTCTGGAGGCAGTCAAAATGATCCTTAGAATTCTTCCCTACCTTATTCCTGTGCTGAGATACAGGCTGCTCCAACCTGCTGTAAAATGCTTGATTTCGAGAGTGAGCGAAACTAATGAAAACATTGTTGGGGTAAAACCTAAAGGGAAAGACCTAGCACCAAATCCAATTTGCCATCTGATCTAACTTCTGGAGGCAGTCAAAATGATCCTTTGAATTCTTCCCTACCTTATTCCTGTGCTGAGATACAGGCTGCTCCAACCTGCTGTAAAATGCTTGATTTCGAGAGTGAGCGAAACTAATGAAAACATTGTTGGGGTAAAACCTAAAGGGAAAGACCTAGCACCAAATCCAATTTGCCATCTGATCTAACTTCTGGAGGCAGTCAAAATGATCCTTAGAATTCTTCCCTACCTTATTCCTGTGCTGAGATACAGGCTGCTCCAACCTGCTGTAAAATGCTTGATTTCGAGAGTGAGCGAAACTAATGAAAACATTGTTGGGGTAAAACCTAAAGGGAAAGACCTAGCACCAAATTGCATTGGCCATCTGATCTAACTTCTGGAGGCAGTCAAAATGAGTATTTGAATTCTTCCCTACCTTATTCCTGTGCTGAGATACAGGCTGCTCCAACCTGCTGTAAAATGCTTGATTTCGAGAGTGAGCGAAACTAATGAAAACATTGTTGGGGTAAAACCTAAAGGGAAAGACCTAGCACCAAATCCAATTTGCCATCTGATCTAACTTCTGGAGGCAGTCAAAATGATCCTTAGAATTCTTCCCTACCTTATTCCTGTGCTGAGATACAGGCTGCTCCAACCTGCTGTAAAATGCTTGATTTCGAGAGTGAGCGAAACTAATGAAAACATTGTTGGGGTAAAACCTAAAGGGAAAGACCTAGCACCAAATTCCATTGGCCATCTGATCTAACTTCTGGAGGCAGTCAAAATGAGTATTTGAATTCTTCCCTACCTTATTCCTGTGCTGAGATACAGGCTGCTCCAACCTGCTGTAAAATGCTTGATTTCGAGAGTGAGCGAAACTAATGAAAACATTGTTGGGGTAAAACCTAAAGGGAAAGACCTAGCACCAAATCCAATTTGCCATCTGATCTAACTTCTGGAGGCAGTCAAAATGATCCTTAGAATTCTTCCCTACCTTATTCCTGTGCTGAGATACAGGCTGCTCCAACCTGCTGTAAAATGCTTGATTTCGAGAGTGAGCGAAACTAATGAAAACATTGTTGGGGTAAAACCTAAAGGGAAAGGCCTAGCACCAAATTGCATTGGCCATCTGATCTAACTTCTGGAGGCAGTCAAAATGAGTATTTGAATTCTTCCCTACCTTATTCCTGTGCTGAGATACAGGCTGCTCCAACCTGCTGTAAAATGCTTGATTTCGAGAGTGAGCGAAACTAATGAAAACATTGTTGGGGTAAAACCTAAAGGGAAAGACCTAGCACCAAATTGCATTGGCCATCTGATCTAACTTCTGGAGGCAGTCAAAATGATCCTTAGAATTCTTCCCTACCTTATTCCTGTGCTGAGATACAGGCTGCTCCAACCTGCTGTAAAATGCTTGATTTCGAGAGTGAGCGAAACTAATGAAAACATTGTTGGGGTAAAACCTAAAGGGAAAGACCTAGCACCAAATCCAATTTGCCATCTGATCTAACTTCTGGAGGCAGTCAAAATGATCCTTAGAATTCTTCCCTACCTTATTCCTGTGCTGAGATACAGGCTGCTCCAACCTGCTGTAAAATGCTTGATTTCGAGAGTGAGCGAAACTTATGAAAACATTGTTGGGGTAAAACCTAAAGGGAAAGACCTAGCACCAAATCCAATTTGCCATCTGATCTAACTTCTGGAGGCAGTCAAAATGAGTATTTGAATTCTTCCCTACCTTATTCCTGTGCTGAGATACAGGCTGCTCCAACCTGCTGTAAAATGCTTGATTTCGAGAGTGAGCGAAACTAATGAAAACATTGTTGGGGTAAAACCTAAAGGGAAAGGCCTAGCACCAAATTGCATTGGCCATCTGATCTAACTTCTGGAGGCAGTCAAAATGAGTATTTGAATTCTTCCCTACCTTATTCCTGTGCTGAGATACAGGCTGCTCCAACCTGCTGTAAAATGCTTGATTTCGAGAGTGAGCGAAACTAATGAAAACATTGTTGGGGTAAAACCTAAAGGGAAAGACCTAGCACCAAATCCAATTTGCCATCTGATCTAACTTCTGGAGGCAGTCAAAATGATCCTTAGAATTCTTCCCTACCTTATTCCTGTGCTGAGATACAGGCTGCTCCAACCTGCTGTAAAATGCTTGATTTCGAGAGTGAGCGAAACTTATGAAAACATTGTTGGGGTAAAACCTAAAGGGAAAGACCTAGCACCAAATCCAATTTGCCATCTGATCTAACTTCTGGAGGCAGTCAAAATGATCCTTAGAATTCTTCCCTACCTTATTCCTGTGCTGAGATACAGGCTGCTCCAACCTGCTGTAAAATGCTTGATTTCGAGAGTGAGCGAAACTAATGAAAACATTGTTGGGGTAAAACCTAAAGGGAAAGACCTAGCACCAAATCCAATTTGCCATCTGATCTAAATTCTGGAGGCAGTCAAAATGATCCTTAAAATTCTTCCCTACCTTATTCCTGTGCTGAGATACAGGCTGCTCCAACCTGCTGTAAAATGCTTGATTTCGAGAGTGAGCGAAACTAATGAAAACATTGTTGGGGTAAAACCTAAAGGGAAAGACCTAGCACCAAATCCAATTTGCCATCTGATCTAACTTCTGGAGGCAGTCAAAATGAGTATTTGAATTCTTCCCTACCTTATTCCTGTGCTGAGATACAGGCTGCTCCAACCTGCTGTAAAATGCTTGATTTCGAGAGTGAGCGAAACTAATGAAAACATTGTTGGGGTAAAACCTAAAGGGAAAGACCTAGCACCAAATCCAATTTGCCATCTGATCTAACTTCTGGAGGCAGTCAAAATGATCCTTAGAATTCTTCCCTACCTTATTCCTGTGCTGAGATACAGGCTGCTCCAACCTGCTGTAAAATGCTTGATTTCGAGAGTGAGCGAAACTAATGAAAACATTGTTGGGGTAAAACCTAAAGGGAAAGACCTAGCACCAAATTGCATTGGCCATCTGATCTAACTTCTGGAGGCAGTCAAAATGAGTATTTGAATTCTTCCCTACCTTATTCCTGTGCTGAGATACAGGCTGCTCCAACCTGCTGTAAAATGCTTGATTTCGAGATGTGAGCGAAACTAATGAAAACATTGTTGGGGTAAAACCTAAAGGGAAAGACCTAGCACCAAATTGCATTGGCCATCTGATCTAACTTCTGGAGGCAGTCAAAATGATCCTTAGAATTCTTCCCTACCTTATTCCTGTGCTGAGATACAGGCTGCTCCAACCTGCTGTAAAATGCTTGATTTCGAGAGTGAGCGAAACTAATGAAAACATTGTTGGGGTAAAACCTAAAGGGAAAGACCTAGCACCAAATCCAATTTGCCATCTGATCTAACTTCTGGAGGCAGTCAAAATGATCCTTAGAATTCTTCCCTACCTTATTCCTGTGCTGAGATACAGGCTGCTCCAACCTGCTGTAAAATGCTTGATTTCGAGAGTGAGCGAAACTTATGAAAACATTGTTGGGGTAAAACCTAAAGGGAAAGACCTAGCACCAAATCCAATTTGCCATCTGATCTAACTTCTGGAGGCAGTCAAAATGAGTATTTGAATTCTTCCCTACCTTATTCCTGTGCTGAGATACAGGCTGCTCCAACCTGCTGTAAAATGCTTGATTTCGAGAGTGAG
Organism: Melanerpes formicivorus; assembly: GCF_026170545.1. Lineage (NCBI taxonomy): Eukaryota > Metazoa > Chordata > Aves > Piciformes > Picidae > Melanerpes > Melanerpes formicivorus. The sequence goes on along the minus strand of NW_027144359.1, from coordinate 32,251 downwards.
CGAAACTAATGAAAACATTGTTGGGGTAAAACCTAAAGGGAAAGGCCTAGCACCAAATTGCATTGGCCATCTGATCTAACTTCTGGAGGCAGTCAAAATGAGTATTTGAATTCTTCCCTACCTTATTCCTGTGCTGAGATACAGGCTGCTCCAACCTGCTGTAAAATGCTTGATTTCGAGAGTGAGCGAAACTAATGAAAACATTGTTGGGGGTAAAACCTAAAGGGAAAGACCTAGCACCAAATCCAATTTGCCATCTGATCTAACTTCTGGAGGCAGTCAAAATGATCCTTAGAATTCTTCCCTACCTTATTCCTGTGCTGAGATACAGGCTGCTCCAACCTGCTGTAAAATGCTTGATTTCGAGAGTGAGCAAAACTTATGAAAACATTGTTGGGGTAAAACCTAAAGGGAAAGACCTAGCACCAAATCCAATTTGCCATCTGATCTAACTTCTGGAGGCAGTCAAAATGATCCTTAGAATTCTTCCCTACCTTATTCCTGTGCTGAGATACAGGCTGCTCCAACCTGCTGTAAAATGCTTGATTTCGAGAGTGAGCGAAACTAATGAAAACATTGTTGGGGTAAAACCTAAAGGGAAAGACCTAGCACCAAATCCAATTTGCCATCTGATCTAAATTCTGGAGGCAGTCAAAATGATCCTTAAAATTCTTCCCTACCTTATTCCTGTGCTGAGATACAGGCTGCTCCAACCTGCTGTAAAATGCTTGATTTCGAGAGTGAGCGAAACTAATGAAAACATTGTTGGGGTAAAACCTAAAGGGAAAGACCTAGCACCAAATCCAATTTGCCATCTGATCTAACTTCTGGAGGCAGTCAAAATGAGTATTTGAATTCTTCCCTACCTTATTCCTGTGCTGAGATACAGGCTGCTCCAACCTGCTGTAAAATGCTTGATTTCGAGAGTGAGCGAAACTAATGAAAACATTGTTGGGGTAAAACCTAAAGGGAAAGACCTAGCACCAAATCCAATTTGCCATCTGATCTAACTTCTGGAGGCAGTCAAAATGATCCTTAGAATTCTTCCCTACCTTATTCCTGTGCTGAGATACAGGCTGCTCCAACCTGCTGTAAAATGCTTGATTTCGAGAGTGAGCGAAACTAATGAAAACATTGTTGGGTAAAACCTAAAGGGAAAGACCTAGCACCAAATTGCATTGGCCATCTGATCTAACTTCTGGAGGCAGTCAAAATGAGTATTTGAATTCTTCCCTACCTTATTCCTGTGCTGAGATACAGGCTGCTCCAACCTGCTGTAAAATGCTTGATTTCGAGAGTGAGCGAAACTAATGAAAACATTGTTGGGGTAAAACCTAAAGGGAAAGACCTAGCACCAAATCCAATTTGCCATCTGATCTAACTTCTGGAGGCAGTCAAAATGATCCTTAGAATTCTTCCCTACCTTATTCCTGTGCTGAGATACAGGCTGCTCCAACCTGCTGTAAAATGCTTGATTTCGAGAGTGAGCGAAACTAATGAAAACATTGTTGGGGTAAAACCTAAAGGGAAAGACCTAGCACCAAATCCAATTTGCCATCTGATCTAACTTCTGGAGGCAGTCAAAATGAGTATTTGAATTCTTCCCTACCTTATTCCTGTGCTGAGATACAGGCTGCTCCAACCTGCTGTAAAATGCTTGATTTCGAGAGTGAGCGAAACTAATGAAAACATTGTTGGGGTAAAACCTAAAGGGAAAGACCTAGCACCAAATCCAATTTGCCATCTGATCTAACTTCTGGAGGCAGTCAAAATGATCCTTAGAATTCTTCCCTACCTTATTCCTGTGCTGAGATACAGGCTGCTCCAACCTGCTGTAAAATGCTTGATTTCGAGAGTGAGCAAAACTAATGAAAACATTGTTGGGGTAAAACCTAAAGGGAAAGACCTAGCACCAAATCCAATTTGCCATCTGATCTAACTTCTGGAGGCAGTCAAAATGATCCTTAGAATTCTTCCCTACCTTATTCCTGTGCTGAGATACAGGCTGCTCCAACCTGCTGTAAAATGCTTGATTTCGAGAGTGAGCGAAACTAATGAAAACATTGTTGGGGTAAAACCTAAAGGGAAAGACCTAGCACCAAATCCAATTTGCCATCTGATCTAACTTCTGGAGGCAGTCAAAATGAGTATTTGAATTCTTCCCTACCTTATTCCTGTGCTGAGATACAGGCTGCTCCAACCTGCTGTAAAATGCTTGATTTCGAGAGTGAGCGAAACTAATGAAAACATTGTTGGGGTAAAACCTAAAGGGAAAGACCTAGCACCAAATCCAATTTGGCATCTGATCTAACTTCTGGAGGCAGTCAAAATGATCCTTAGAATTCTTCCCTACCTTATTCCTGTGCTGAGATACAGGCTGCTCCAACCTGCTGTAAAATGCTTGATTTCGAGAGTGAGCGAAACTAATGAAAACATTGTTGGGGTAAAACCTAAAGGGAAAGACCTAGCACCAAATCCAATTTGCCATCTGATCTAACTTCTGGAGGCAGTCAAAATGAGTATTTGAATTCTTCCCTACCTTATTCCTGTGCTGAGATACAGGCTGCTCCAACCTGCTGTAAAATGCTTGATTTCGAGAGTGAGCGAAACTAATGAAAACATTGTTGGGGTAAAACCTAAAGGGAAAGACCTAGCACCAAATCCAATTTGCCATCTGATCTAACTTCTGGAGGCAGTCAAAATGATCCTTAGAATTATTCCCTACCTTATTCCTGTGCTGAGATACAGGCTGCTCCAACCTGCTGTAAAATGCTTGATTTCGAGAGTGAGCGAAACTAATGAAAACATTGTTGGGGTAAAACCTAAAGGGAAAGACCTAGCACCAAATTCCATTGGCCATCTGATCTAACTTCTGGAGGCAGTCAAAATGAGTATTTGAATTCTTTCCTACCTTATTCCTGTGCTGAGATACAGGCTGCTCCAACCTGCTGTAAAATGCTTGATTTCGAGAGTGAGCGAAACTAATGAAAACATTGTTGGGGTAAAACCTAAAGGGAAAGGCCTAGCACCAAATTGCATTGGCCATCTGATCTAACTTCTGGAGGCAGTCAAAATGAGTATTTGAATTCTTCCCTACCTTATTCCTGTGCTGAGATACAGGCTGCTCCAACCTGCTGTAAAATGCTTGATTTCGAGAGTGAGCGAAACTAATGAAAACATTGTTGGGGTAAAACCTAAAGGGAAAGACCTAGCACCAAATCCAATTTGCCATCTGATCTAACTTCTGGAGGCAGTCAAAATGATCCTTAGAATTCTTCCCTACCTTATTCCTGTGCTGAGATACAGGCTGCTCCAACCTGCTGTAAAATGCTTGATTTCGAGAGTGAGCGAAACTAATGAAAACATTGTTGGGGTAAAACCTAAAGGGAAAGACCTAGCACCAAATTGCATTGGCCATCTGATCTAACTTCTGGAGGCAGTCAAAATGAGTATTTGAATTCTTCCCTACCTTATTCCTGTGCTGAGATACAGGCTGCTCCAACCTGCTGTAAAATGCTTGATTTCGAGAGTGAGCGAAACTAATGAAAACATTGTTGGGGTAAAACCTAAAGGGAAAGACCTAGCACCAAATCCAATTTGCCATCTGATCTAACTTCTGGAGGCAGTCAAAATGATCCTTAGAATTATTCCCTACCTTATTCCTGTGCTGAGATACAGGCTGCTCCAACCTGCTGTAAAATGCTTGATTTCGAGAGTGAGCGAAACTAATGAAAACATTGTTGGGGTAAAACCTAAAGGGAAAGGCCTAGCACCAAATTGCATTGGCCATCTGATCTAACTTCTGGAGGCAGTCAAAATGAGTATTTGAATTCTTCCCTACCTTATTCCTGTGCTGAGATACAGGCTGCTCCAACCTGCTGTAAAATGCTTGATTTCGAGAGTGAGCGAAACTAATGAAAACATTGTTGGGGTAAAACCTAAAGGGAAAGACCTAGCACCAAATCCAATTTGCCATCTGATCTAACTTCTGGAGGCAGTCAAAATGATCCTTAGAATTCTTCCCTACCTTATTCCTGTGCTGAGATACAGGCTGCTCCAACCTGCTGTAAAATGCTTGATTTCGAGAGAGAGCGAAACTAATGAAAACATTGTTGGGGTAAAACCTAAAGGGAAAGACCTAGCACCAAATCCAATTTGCCATCTGATCTAACTTCTGGAGGCAGTCAAAATGATCCTTAGAATTCTTCCCTACCTTATTCCTGTGCTGAGATACAGGCTGCTCCAACCTGCTGTAAAATGCTTGATTTCGAGAGTGAGCGAAACTAATGAAAACATTGTTGGGGTAAAACCTAAAGGGAAAGACCTAGCACCAAATTTCATTGGCCATCTGATCTAACTTCTGGAGGCAGTCAAAATGAGTATTTGAATTCTTCCCTACCTTATTCCTGTGCTGAGATACAGGCTGCTCCAACCTGCTGTAAAATGCTTGATTTCGAGAGTGAGCGAAACTAATGAAAACATTGTTGGGGTAAAACCTAAAGGGAAAGACCTAGCACCAAATCCAATTTGCCATCTGATCTAACTTCTGGAGGCAGTCAAAATGATCCTTAGAATTATTCCCTACCTTATTCCTGTGCTGAGATACAGGCTGCTCCAACCTGCTGTAAAATGCTTGATTTCGAGAGTGAGCGAAACTAATGAAAACATTGTTGGGGTAAAACCTAAAGGGAAAGGCCTAGCACCAAATTGCATTGGCCATCTGATCTAACTTCTGGAGGCAGTCAAAATGAGTATTTGAATTCTTCCCTACCTTATTCCTGTGCTGAGATACAGGCTGCTCCAACCTGCTGTAAAATGCTTGATTTCGAGAGTGAGCGAAACTAATGAAAACATTGTTGGGGTAAAACCTAAAGGGAAAGACCTAGCACCAAATCCAATTTGCCATCTGATCTAACTTCTGGAGGCAGTCAAAATGATCCTTAGAATTCTTCCCTACCTTATTCCTGTGCTGAGATACAGGCTGCTCCAACCTGCTGTAAAATGCTTGATTTCGAGAGTGAGCGAAACTTATGAAAACATTGTTGGGGTAAAACCTAAAGGGAAAGACCTAGCACCAAATCCAATTTGCCATCTGATCTAACTTCTGGAGGCAGTCAAAATGATCCTTAGAATTCTTCCCTACCTTATTCCTGTGCTGAGATACAGGCTGCTCCAACCTGCTGTAAAATGCTTGATTTCGAGAGTGAGCGAAACTAATGAAAACATTGTTGGGGTAAAACCTAAAGGGAAAGACCTAGCACCAAATCCAATTTGCCATCTGATCTAACTTCTGGAGGCAGTCAAAATGATCCTTAGAATTCTTCCCTACCTTATTCCTGTGCTGAGATACAGGCTGCTCCAACCTGCTGTAAAATGCTTGATTTCGAGAGTGAGCGAAACTAATGAAAACATTGTTGGGGTAAAACCTAAAGGGAAAGACCTAGCACCAAATCCAATTTGCCATCTGATCTAACTTCTGGAGGCAGTCAAAATGATCCTTAAAATTCTTCCCTACCTTATTCCTGTGCTGAGATACAGGCTGCTCCAACCTGCTGTAAAATGCTTGATTTCGAGAGTGAGCGAAACTAATGAAAACATTGTTGGGGTAAAACCTAAAGGGAAAGACCTAGCACCAAATCCAATTTGCCATCTGATCTAACTTCTGGAGGCAGTCAAAATGAGTATTTGAATTCTTCCCTACCTTATTCCTGTGCTGAGATACAGGCTGCTCCAACCTGCTGTAAAATGCTTGATTTCGAGAGTGAGCGAAACTAATGAAAACATTGTTGGGGTAAAACCTAAAGGGAAAGACCTAGCACCAAATCCAATTTGCCATCTGATCTAACTTCTGGAGGCAGTCAAAATGATCCTTAGAATTCTTCCCTACCTTATTCCTGTGCTGAGATACAGGCTGCTCCAACCTGCTGTAAAATGCTTGATTTCGAGAGTGAGCGAAACTAATGAAAACATTGTTGGGGTAAAACCTAAAGGGAAAGACCTAGCACCAAATTGCATTGGCCATCTGATCTAACTTCTGGAGGCAGTCAAAATGAGTATTTGAATTCTTCCCTACCTTATTCCTGTGCTGAGATACAGGCTGCTCCAACCTGCTGTAAAATGCTTGATTTCGAGAGTGAGCGAAACTAATGAAAACATTGTTGGGGTAAAACCTAAAGGGAAAGACCTAGCACCAAATCCAATTTGCCATCTGATCTAACTTCTGGAGGCAGTCAAAATGATCCTTAGAATTCTTCCCTACCTTATTCCTGTGCTGAGATACAGGCTGCTCCAACCTGCTGTAAAATGCTTGATTTCGAGAGTGAGCGAAACTAATGAAAACATTGTTGGGGTAAAACCTAAAGGGAAAGACCTAGCACCAAATACAATTTGCCATCTGATCTAACTTCTGGACGCAGTCAAAATGAGTATTTGAATTCTTCCCTACCTTATTCCTGTGCTGAGATACAGGCTGCTCCAACCTGCTGTAAAATGCTTGATTTCGAGAGTGAGCGAAACTAATGAAAACATTGTTGGGGTAAAACCTAAAGGGAAAGACCTAGCACCAAATCCAATTTGCCATCTGATCTAACTTCTGGAGGCAGTCAAAATGATCCTTAGAATTCTTCCCTACCTTATTCCTGTGCTGAGATACAGGCTGCTCCAACCTGCTGTAAAATGCTTGATTTCGAGAGTGAGCGAAACTAATGAAAACATTGTTGGGGTAAAACCTAAAGGGAAAGACCTAGCACCAAATCCAATTTGCCATCTGATCTAACTTCTGGAGGCAGTCAAAATGAGTATTTGAATTCTTCCCTACCTTATTCCTGTGCTGAGATACAGGCTGCTCCAACCTGCTGTAAAATGCTTGATTTCGAGAGTGAGCGAAACTAATGAAAACATTGTTGGGGTAAAACCTAAAGGGAAAGACCTAGCACCAAATCCAATTTGCCATCTGATCTAACTTCTGGAGGCAGTCAAAATGATCCTTAGAATTCTTCCCTACCTTATTCCTGTGCTGAGATACAGGCTGCTCCAACCTGCTGTAAAATGCTTGATTTCGAGAGTGAGCGAAACTAATGAAAACATTGTTGGGGTAAAACCTAAAGGGAAAGACCTAGCACCAAATCCAATTTGCCATCTGATCTAACTTCTGGAGGCAGTCAAAATGATCCTTAGAATTCTTCCCTACCTTATTCCTGTGCTGAGATACAGGCTGCTCCAACCTGCTGTAAAATGCTTGATTTCGAGAGTGAGCGAAACTAATGAAAACATTGTTGGGGTAAAACCTAAAGGGAAAGACCTAGCACCAAATCCAATTTGCCATCTGATCTAACTTCTGGAGGCAGTCAAAATGATCCTTAGAATTCTTCCCTACCTTATTCCTGTGCTGAGATACAGGCTGCTCCAACCTGCTGTAAAATGCTTGATTTCGAGAGTGAGCGAAACTTATGAAAACATTGTTGGGGTAAAACCTAAAGGGAAAGACCTAGCACCAAATCCAATTTGCCATCTGATCTAACTTCTGGAGGCAGTCAAAATGAGTATTTGAATTCTTCCCTACCTTATTCCTGTGCTGAGATACAGGCTGCTCCAACCTGCTGTAAAATGCTTGATTTCGAGAGTGAGCGAAACTAATGAAAACATTGTTGGGGTAAAACCTAAAGGGAAAGGCCTAGCACCAAATTGCATTGGCAATCTGATCTAACTTCTGGAGGCAGTCAAAATGAGTATTTGAATTCTTCCCTACCTTATTCCTGTGCTGAGATACAGGCTGCTCCAACCTGCTGTAAAATGCTTGATTTCGAGAGTGAGCGAAACTAATGAAAACATTGTTGGGGTAAAACCTAAAGGGAAAGACCTAGCACCAAATCCAATTTGCCATCTGATCTAACTTCTGGAGGCAGTCAAAATGATCCTTAGAATTCTTCCCTACCTTATTCCTGTGCTGAGATACAGGCTGCTCCAACCTGCTGTAAAATGCTTGATTTCGAGAGTGAGCGAAACTAATGAAAACATTGTTGGGGTAAAACCTAAAGGGAAAGACCTAGCACCAAATCCAATTTGCCATCTGATCTAACTTCTGGAGGCAGTCAAAATGATCCTTAGAATTCTTCCCTACCTTATTCCTGTGCTGAGATACAGGCTGCTCCAACCTGCTGTAAAATGCTTGATTTCGAGAGTGAGCGAAACTAATGAAAACATTGTTGGGGTAAAACCTAAAGGGAAAGACCTAGCACCAAATCCAATTTGCCATCTGATCTAACTTCTGGAGGCAGTCAAAATGATCCTTAGAATTCTTCCCTACCTTATTCCTGTGCTGAGATACAGGCTGCTCCAACCTGCTGTAAAATGCTTGATTTCGAGAGTGAGCGAAACTAATGAAAACATTGTTGGGGTAAAACCTAAAGGGAAAGACCTAGCACCAAATTGCATTGGCCATCTGATCTAACTTCTGGAGGCAGTCAAAATGAGTATTTGAATTCTTCCCTACCTTATTCCTGTGCTGAGATACAGGCTGCTCCAACCTGCTGTAAAATGCTTGATTTCGAGAGTGAGCGAAACTAATGAAAAGATTGTTGGGGTAAAACCTAAAGGGAAAGACCTAGCACCAAATCCAATTTGCCATCTGATCTAACTTCTGGAGGCAGTCAAAATGATCCTTAGAATTCTTCCCTACCTTATTCCTGTGCTGAGATACAGGCTGCTCCAACCTGCTGTAAAATGCTTGATTTCGAGAGTGAGCGAAACTAATGAAAACATTGTTGGGGTAAAACCTAAAGGGAAAGACCTAGCACCAAATCCAATTTGCCATCTGATCTAACTTCTGGAGGCAGTCAAAATGATCCTTAGAATTCTTCCCTACCTTATTCCTGTGCTGAGATACAGGCTGCTCCAACCTGCTGTAAAATGCTTGATTTCGAGAGTGAGCGAAACTAATGAAAACATTGTTGGGGTAAAACCTAAAGGGAAAGGCCTAGCACCAAATTGCATTGGCCATCTGATCTAACTTCTGGAGGCAGTCAAAATGAGTATTTGAATTCTTCCCTACCTTATTCCTGTGCTGAGATACAGGCTGCTCCAACCTGCTGTAAAATGCTTGATTTCGAGAGTGAGCGAAACTAATGAAAACATTGTTGGGGTAAAACCTAAAGGGAAAGACCTAGCACCAAATCCAATTTGCCATCTGATCTAACTTCTGGAGGCAGTCAAAATGATCCTTAGAATTCTTCCCTACCTTATTCCTGTGCTGAGATACAGGCTGCTCCAACCTGCTGTAAAATGCTTGATTTCGAGAGTGAGCGAAACTAATGAAAACATTGTTGGGGTAAAACCTAAAGGGAAAGACCTAGCACCAAATCCAATTTGCCATCTGATCTAACTTCTGGAGGCAGTCAAAATGATCCTTAGAATTCTTCCCTACCTTATTCCTGTGCTGAGATACAGGCTGCTCCAACCTGCTGTAAAATGCTTGATTTCGAGAGTGAGCGAAACTAATGAAAACATTGTTGGGGTAAAACCTAAAGGGAAAGACCTAGCACCAAATCCAATCTGCCATCTGATCTAACTTCTGGAGGCAGTCAAAATGATCCTTAGAATTCTTCCCTACCTTATTCCTGTGCTGAGATACAGGCTGCTCCAACCTGCTGTAAAATGCTTGATTGCGAGAGTGAGCGAAACTAATGAAAACATTGTTGGGGTAAAACCTAAAGGGAAAGACCTAGCACCAAATCCAATTTGCCATCTGATCTAACTTCTGGAGGCAGTCAAAATGATCCTTAGAATTCTTCCCTACCTTATTCCTGTGCTGAGATACAGGCTGCTCCAACCTGCTGTAAAATGCTTGATTTCGAGAGTGAGCGAAACTAATGAAAACATTGTTGGGGTAAAACCTAAAGGGAAAGACCTAGCACCAAATTCCATTGGCCATCTGATCTAACTTCTGGAGGCAGTCAAAATGAGTATTTGAATTCTTCCCTACCTTATTCCTGTGCTGAGATACAGGCTGCTCCAACCTGCTGTAAAATGCTTGATTTCGAGAGTGAGCGAAACTAATGAAAACATTGTTGGGGTAAAACCTAAAGGGAAAGGCCTAGCACCAAATTGCATTGGCCATCTGATCTAACTTCTGGAGGCAGTCAAAATGAGTATTTGAATTCTTCCCTACCTTATTCCTGTGCTGAGATACAGGCTGCTCCAACCTGCTGTAAAATGCTTGATTTCGAGAGTGAGCGAAACTAATGAAAACATTGTTGGGGTAAAACCTAAAGGGAAAGACCTAGCACCAAATCCAATTTGCCATCTGATCTAACTTCTGGAGGCAGTCAAAATGATCCTTAGAATTCTTCCCTACCTTATTCCTGTGCTGAGATACAGGCTGCTCCAACCTGCTGTAAAATGCTTGATTTCGAGAGTGAGCGAAACTAATGAAAACATTGTTGGGGTAAAACCTAAAGGGAAAGACCTAGCACCAAATACAATTTGCCATCTGATCTAACTTCTGGACGCAGTCAAAATGAGTATTTGAATTCTTCCCTACCTTATTCCTGTGCTGAGATACAGGCTGCTCCAACCTGCTGTAAAATGCTTGATTTCGAGAGTGAGCGAAACTAATGAAAACATTGTTGGGGTAAAACCTAAAGGGAAAGACCTAGCACCAAATCCAATTTGCCATCTGATCTAACTTCTGGAGGCAGTCAAAATGATCCTTAGAATTCTTCCCTACCTTATTCCTGTGCTGAGATACAGGCTGCTCCAACCTGCTGTAAAATGCTTGATTTCGAGAGTGAGCGAAACTAATGAAAACATTGTTGGGGTAAAACCTAAAGGGAAAGACCTAGCACCAAATCCAATTTGCCATCTGATCTAACTTCTGGAGGCAGTCAAAATGATCCTTAGAATTCTTCCCTACCTTATTCCTGTGCTGAGATACAGGCTGCTCCAACCTGCTGTAAAATGCTTGATTTCGAGAGTGAGCGAAACTAATGAAAACATTGTTGGGGTAAAACCTAAAGGGAAAGACCTAGCACCAAATCCAATTTGCCATCTGATCTAACTTCTGGAGGCAGTCAAAATGATCCTTAGAATTCTTCCCTACCTTATTCCTGTGCTGAGATACAGGCTGCTCCAACCTGCTGTAAAATGCTTGATTTCGAGAGTGAGCGAAACTAATGAAAACATTGTTGGGGTAAAACCTAAAGGGAAAGACCTAGCACCAAATCCAATTTGCCATCTGATCTAACTTCTGGAGGCAGTCAAAATGATCCTTAGAATTCTTCCCTACCTTATTCCTGTGCTGAGATACAGGCTGCTCCAACCTGCTGTAAAATGCTTGATTTCGAGAGTGAGCGAAACTAATGAAAACATTGTTGGGGTAAAACCTAAAGGGAAAGACCTAGCACCAAATCCAATTTGCCATCTGATCTAACTTCTGGAGGCAGTCAAAATGATCCTTAGAATTCTTCCCTACCTTATTCCTGTGCTGAGATACAGGCTGCTCCAACCTGCTGTAAAATGCTTGATTTCGAGAGTGAGCGAAACTTATGAAAACATTGTTGGGGTAAAACCTAAAGGGAAAGACCTAGCACCAAATCCAATTTGCCATCTGATCTAACTTCTGGAGGCAGTCAAAATGAGTATTTGAATTCTTCCCTACCTTATTCCTGTGCTGAGATACAGGCTGCTCCAACCTGCTGTAAAATGCTTGATTTCGAGAGTGAGCGAAACTAATGAAAACATTGTTGGGGTAAAACCTAAAGGGAAAGGCCTAGCACCAAATTGCATTGGCAATCTGATCTAACTTCTGGAGGCAGTCAAAATGAGTATTTGAATTCTTCCCTACCTTATTCCTGTGCTGAGATACAGGCTGCTCCAACCTGCTGTAAAATGCTTGATTTCGAGAGTGAGCGAAACTAATGAAAACATTGTTGGGGTAAAACCTAAAGGGAAAGACCTAGCACCAAATCCAATTTGCCATCTGATCTAACTTCTGGAGGCAGTCAAAATGATCCTTAGAATTCTTCCCTACCTTATTCCTGTGCTGAGATACAGGCTGCTCCAACCTGCTGTAAAATGCTTGATTTCGAGAGTGAGCGAAACTAATGAAAACATTGTTGGGGTAAAACCTAAAGGGAAAGACCTAGCACCAAATCCAATTTGCCATCTGATCTAACTTCTGGAGGCAGTCAAAATGATCCTTAGAATTCTTCCCTACCTTATTCCTGTGCTGAGATACAGGCTGCTCCAACCTGCTGTAAAATGCTTGATTTCGAGAGTGAGCGAAACTAATGAAAACATTGTTGGGGTAAAACCTAAAGGGAAAGACCTAGCACCAAATCCAATTTGCCATCTGATCTAACTTCTGGAGGCAGTCAAAATGATCCTTAGAATTCTTCCCTACCTTATTCCTGTGCTGAGATACAGGCTGCTCCAACCTGCTGTAAAATGCTTGATTTCGAGAGTGAGCGAAACTAATGAAAACATTGTTGGGGTAAAACCTAAAGGGAAAGACCTAGCACCAAATTGCATTGGCCATCTGATCTAACTTCTGGAGGCAGTCAAAATGAGTATTTGAATTCTTCCCTACCTTATTCCTGTGCTGAGATACAGGCTGCTCCAACCTGCTGTAAAATGCTTGATTTCGAGAGTGAGCGAAACTAATGAAAAGATTGTTGGGGTAAAACCTAAAGGGAAAGACCTAGCACCAAATCCAATTTGCCATCTGATCTAACTTCTGGAGGCAGTCAAAATGATCCTTAGAATTCTTCCCTACCTTATTCCTGTGCTGAGATACAGGCTGCTCCAACCTGCTGTAAAATGCTTGATTTCGAGAGTGAGCGAAACTAATGAAAACATTGTTGGGGTAAAACCTAAAGGGAAAGACCTAGCACCAAATCCAATTTGCCATCTGATCTAACTTCTGGAGGCAGTCAAAATGAGTATTTGAATTCTTCCCTACCTTATTCCTGTGCTGAGATACAGGCTGCTCCAACCTGCTGTAAAATGCTTGATTTCGAGAGTGAGCGAAACTAATGAAAACATTGTTGGGGTAAAACCTAAAGGGAAAGGCCTAGCACCAAATTGCATTGGCCATCTGATCTAACTTCTGGAGGCAGTCAAAATGAGTATTTGAATTCTTCCCTACCTTATTCCTGTGCTGAGATACAGGCTGCTCCAACCTGCTGTAAAATGCTTGATTTCGAGAGTGAGCGAAACTAATGAAAACATTGTTGGGGTAAAACCTAAAGGGAAAGACCTAGCACCAAATCCAATTTGCCATCTGATCTAACTTCTGGAGGCAGTCAAAATGATCCTTAGAATTCTTCCCTACCTTATTCCTGTGCTGAGATACAGGCTGCTCCAACCTGCTGTAAAATGCTTGATTTCGAGAGTGAGCGAAACTAATGAAAACATTGTTGGGGTAAAACCTAAAGGGAAAGACCTAGCACCAAATCCAATTTGCCATCTGATCTAACTTCTGGAGGCAGTCAAAATGATCCTTAGAATTCTTCCCTACCTTATTCCTGTGCTGAGATACAGGCTGCTCCAACCTGCTGTAAAATGCTTGATTTCGAGAGTGAGCGAAACTAATGAAAACATTGTTGGGGTAAAACCTAAAGGGAAAGACCTAGCACCAAATCCAATCTGCCATCTGATCTAACTTCTGGAGGCAGTCAAAATGATCCTTAGAATTCTTCCCTACCTTATTCCTGTGCTGAGATACAGGCTGCTCCAACCTGCTGTAAAATGCTTGATTGCGAGAGTGAGCGAAACTAATGAAAACATTGTTGGGGTAAAACCTAAAGGGAAAGACCTAGCACCAAATTGCATTGGCCATCTGATCTAACTTCTGGAGGCAGTCAAAATGAGTATTTGAATTCTTCCCTACCTTATTCCTGTGCTGAGATACAGGCTGCTCCAACCTGCTGTAAAATGCTTGATTTCGAGAGTGAGCGAAACTAATGAAAACATTGTTGGGGTAAAACCTAAAGGGAAAGACCTAGCACCAAATCCAATTTGCCATCTGATCTAACTTCTGGAGGCAGTCAAAATGATCCTTAGAATTCTTCCCTACCTTATTCCTGTGCTGAGATACAGGCTGCTCCAACCTGCTGTAAAATGCTTGATTTCGAGAGTGAGCGAAACTAATGAAAACATTGTTGGGGTAAAACCTAAAGGGAAAGACCTAGCACCAAATTCCATTGGCCATCTGATCTAACTTCTGGAGGCAGTCAAAATGAGTATTTGAATTCTTCCCTACCTTATTCCTGTGCTGAGATACAGGCTGCTCCAACCTGCTGTAAAATGCTTGATTTCGAGAGTGAGCGAAACTAATGAAAACATTGTTGGGGTAAAACCTAAAGGGAAAGGCCTAGCACCAAATTGCATTGGCCATCTGATCTAACTTCTGGAGGCAGTCAAAATGAGTATTTGAATTCTTCCCTACCTTATTCCTGTGCTGAGATACAGGCTGCTCCAACCTGCTGTAAAATGCTTGATTTCGAGAGTGAGCGAAACTAATGAAAACATTGTTGGGGTAAAACCTAAAGGGAAAGACCTAGCACCAAATCCAATTTGCCATCTGATCTAACTTCTGGAGGCAGTCAAAATGATCCTTAGAATTCTTCCCTACCTTATTCCTGTGCTGAGATACAGGCTGCTCCAACCTGCTGTAAAATGCTTGATTTCGAGAGTGAGCGAAACTAATGAAAACATTGTTGGGGTAAAACCTAAAGGGAAAGACCTAGCACCAAATCCAATTTGCCATCTGATCTAACTTCTGGAGGCAGTCAAAATGATCCTTAGAATTCTTCCCTACCTTATTCCTGTGCTGAGATACAGGCTGCTCCAACCTGCTGTAAAATGCTTGATTTCGAGAGTGAGCGAAACTAATGAAAACATTGTTGGGGTAAAACCTAAAGGGAAAGACCTAGCACCAAATCCCATTGGCCATCTGATCTAACTTCTGGAGGCAGTCAAAATGAGTATTTGAATTCTTCCCTACCTTATTCCTGTGCTGAGATACAGGCTGCTCCAACCTGCTGTAAAATGCTTGATTTCGAGAGTGAGCGAAACTAATGAAAACATTGTTGGGGTAAAACCTAAAGGGAAAGACCTAGCACCAAATCCAATTTGCCATCTGATCTAACTTCTGGAGGCAGTCAAAATGAGTATTTGAATTCTTCCCTACCTTATTCCTGTGCTGAGATACAGGCTGCTCCAACCTGCTGTAAAATGCTTGATTTCGAGAGTGAGCGAAACTAATGAAAACATTGTTGGGGTAAAACCTAAAGGGAAAGACCTAGCACCAAATTGCATTGGCCATCTGATCTAACTTCTGGAGGCAGTCAAAATGAGTATTTGAATTCTTCCCTACCTTATTCCTGTGCTGAGATACAGGCTGCTCCAACCTGCTGTAAAATGCTTGATTTCGAGAGTGAGCGAAACTAATGAAAACATTGTTGGGGTAAAACCTAAAGGGAAAGACCTAGCACCAAATCCAATTTGCCATCTGATCTAACTTCTGGAGGCAGTCAAAATGATCCTTAGAATTCTTCCCTACCTTATTCCTGTGCTGAGATACAGGCTGCTCCAACCTGCTGTAAAATGCTTGATTTCGAGAGTGAGCGAAACTAATGAAAACATTGTTGGGGTAAAACCTAAAGGGAAAGACCTAGCACCAAATCCAATTTGCCATCTGATCTAACTTCTGGACGCAGTCAAAATGAGTATTTGAATTCTTCCCTACCTTATTCCTGTGCTGAGATACAGGCTGCTCCAACCTGCTGTAAAATGCTTGATTTCGAGAGTGAGCGAAACTAATGAAAACATTGTTGGGGTAAAACCTAAAGGGAAAGGCCTAGCACCAAATTGCATTGGCCATCTGATCTAACTTCTGGAGGCAGTCAAAATGAGTATTTGAATTCTTCCCTACCTTATTCCTGTGCTGAGATACAGGCTGCTCCAACCTGCTGTAAAATGCTTGATTTCGAGAGTGAGCGAAACTAATGAAAACATTGTTGGGGTAAAACCTAAAGGGAAAGACCTAGCACCAAATCCAATTTGCCATCTGATCTAACTTCTGGAGGCAGTCAAAATGATCCTTAGAATTCTTCCCTACCTTATTCCTGTGCTGAGATACAGGCTGCTCCAACCTGCTGTAAAATGCTTGATTTCGAGAGTGAGCGAAACTAATGAAAACATTGTTGGGGTAAAACCTAAAGGGAAAGACCTAGCACCAAATCCAATTTGCCATCTGATCTAACTTCTGGAGGCAGTCAAAATGATCCTTAGAATTCTTCCCTACCTTATTCCTGTGCTGAGATACAGGCTGCTCCAACCTGCTGTAAAATGCTTGATTTCGAGAGTGAGCGAAACTAATGAAAACATTGTTGGGGTAAAACCTAAAGGGAAAGACCTAGCACCAAATCCAATCTGCCATCTGATCTAACTTCTGGAGGCAGTCAAAATGATCCTTAGAATTCTTCCCTACCTTATTCCTGTGCTGAGATACAGGCTGCTCCAACCTGCTGTAAAATGCTTGATTGCGAGAGTGAGCGAAACTAATGAAAACATTGTTGGGGTAAAACCTAAAGGGAAAGACCTAGCACCAAATTGCATTGGCCATCTGATCTAACTTCTGGAGGCAGTCAAAATGAGTATTTGAATTCTTCCCTACCTTATTCCTGTGCTGAGATACAGGCTGCTCCAACCTGCTGTAAAATGCTTGATTTCGAGAGTGAGCGAAACTAATGAAAACATTGTTGGGGTAAAACCTAAAGGGAAAGACCTAGCACCAAATCCAATTTGCCATCTGATCTAACTTCTGGAGGCAGTCAAAATGATCCTTAGAATTCTTCCCTACCTTATTCCTGTGCTGAGATACAGGCTGCTCCAACCTGCTGT
The DNA here is from genome assembly GCF_026170545.1 of Melanerpes formicivorus. Lineage (NCBI taxonomy): Eukaryota > Metazoa > Chordata > Aves > Piciformes > Picidae > Melanerpes > Melanerpes formicivorus. Next base: position 15,349 of record NW_027144359.1, on the reverse strand, counting down.
AAAATGCTTGATTTCGAGAGTGAGCGAAACTAATGAAAACATTGTTGGGGTAAAACCTAAAGGGAAAGACCTAGCACCAAATTCCATTGGCCATCTGATCTAACTTCTGGAGGCAGTCAAAATGAGTATTTGAATTCTTCCCTACCTTATTCCTGTGCTGAGATACAGGCTGCTCCAACCTGCTGTAAAATGCTTGATTTCGAGAGTGAGCGAAACTAATGAAAACATTGTTGGGGTAAAACCTAAAGGGAAAGGCCTAGCACCAAATTGCATTGGCCATCTGATCTAACTTCTGGAGGCAGTCAAAATGAGTATTTGAATTCTTCCCTACCTTATTCCTGTGCTGAGATACAGGCTGCTCCAACCTGCTGTAAAATGCTTGATTTCGAGAGTGAGCGAAACTAATGAAAACATTGTTGGGGTAAAACCTAAAGGGAAAGACCTAGCACCAAATCCAATTTGCCATCTGATCTAACTTCTGGAGGCAGTCAAAATGATCCTTAGAATTCTTCCCTACCTTATTCCTGTGCTGAGATACAGGCTGCTCCAACCTGCTGTAAAATGCTTGATTTCGAGAGTGAGCGAAACTAATGAAAACATTGTTGGGGTAAAACCTAAAGGGAAAGACCTAGCACCAAATCCAATTTGCCATCTGATCTAACTTCTGGAGGCAGTCAAAATGATCCTTAGAATTCTTCCCTACCTTATTCCTGTGCTGAGATACAGGCTGCTCCAACCTGCTGTAAAATGCTTGATTTCGAGAGTGAGCGAAACTAATGAAAACATTGTTGGGGTAAAACCTAAAGGGAAAGACCTAGCACCAAATCCCATTGGCCATCTGATCTAACTTCTGGAGGCAGTCAAAATGAGTATTTGAATTCTTCCCTACCTTATTCCTGTGCTGAGATACAGGCTGCTCCAACCTGCTGTAAAATGCTTGATTTCGAGAGTGAGCGAAACTAATGAAAACATTGTTGGGGTAAAACCTAAAGGGAAAGACCTAGCACCAAATCCAATTTGCCATCTGATCTAACTTCTGGAGGCAGTCAAAATGAGTATTTGAATTCTTCCCTACCTTATTCCTGTGCTGAGATACAGGCTGCTCCAACCTGCTGTAAAATGCTTGATTTCGAGAGTGAGCGAAACTAATGAAAACATTGTTGGGGTAAAACCTAAAGGGAAAGACCTAGCACCAAATTGCATTGGCCATCTGATCTAACTTCTGGAGGCAGTCAAAATGAGTATTTGAATTCTTCCCTACCTTATTCCTGTGCTGAGATACAGGCTGCTCCAACCTGCTGTAAAATGCTTGATTTCGAGAGTGAGCGAAACTAATGAAAACATTGTTGGGGTAAAACCTAAAGGGAAAGACCTAGCACCAAATCCAATTTGCCATCTGATCTAACTTCTGGAGGCAGTCAAAATGATCCTTAGAATTCTTCCCTACCTTATTCCTGTGCTGAGATACAGGCTGCTCCAACCTGCTGTAAAATGCTTGATTTCGAGAGTGAGCGAAACTAATGAAAACATTGTTGGGGTAAAACCTAAAGGGAAAGACCTAGCACCAAATCCAATTTGCCATCTGATCTAACTTCTGGAGGCAGTCAAAATGAGTATTTGAATTCTTCCCTACCTTATTCCTGTGCTGAGATACAGGCTGCTCCAACCTGCTGTAAAATGCTTGATTTCGAGAGTGAGCGAAACTAATGAAAACATTGTTGGGGTAAAACCTAAAGGGAAAGACCTAGCACCAAATCCAATTTGCCATCTGATCTAACTTCTGGAGGCAGTCAAAATGATCCTTAGAATTCTTCCCTACCTTATTCCTGTGCTGAGATACAGGCTGCTCCAACCTGCTGTAAAATGCTTGATTTCGAGAGTGAGCGAAACTAATGAAAACATTGTTGGGGTAAAACCTAAAGGGAAAGACCTAGCACCAAATCCAATTTGCCATCTGATCTAACTTCTGGAGGCAGTCAAAATGATCCTTAGAATTCTTCCCTACCTTATTCCTGTGCTGAGATACAGGCTGCTCCAACCTGCTGTAAAATGCTTGATTTCGAGAGTGAGCGAAACTAATGAAAACATTGTTGGGGTAAAACCTAAAGGGAAAGACCTAGCACCAAATCCAATTTGCCATCTGATCTAACTTCTGGAGGCAGTCAAAATGAGTATTTGAATTCTTCCCTACCTTATTCCTGTGCTGAGATACAGGCTGCTCCAACCTGCTGTAAAATGCTTGATTTCGAGAGTGAGCGAAACTAATGAAAACATTGTTGGGGTAAAACCTAAAGGGAAAGACCTAGCACCAAATCCAATTTGCCATCTGATCTAACTTCTGGAGGCAGTCAAAATGATCCTTAGAATTCTTCCCTACCTTATTCCTGTGCTGAGATACAGGCTGCTCCAACCTGCTGTAAAATGCTTGATTTCGAGAGTGAGCGAAACTAATGAAAACATTGTTGGGGTAAAACCTAAAGGGAAAGACCTAGCACCAAATCCAATTTGCCATCTGATCTAACTTCTGGAGGCAGTCAAAATGATCCTTAGAATTCTTCCCTACCTTATTCCTGTGCTGAGATACAGGCTGCTCCAACCTGCTGTAAAATGCTTGATTTCGAGAGTGAGCGAAACTAATGAAAACATTGTTGGGGTAAAACCTAAAGGGAAAGACCTAGCACCAAATCCAATTTGCCATCTGATCTAACTTCTGGAGGCAGTCAAAATGATCCTTAGAATTATTCCCTACCTTATTCCTGTGCTGAGATACAGGCTGCTCCAACCTGCTGTAAAATGCTTGATTTCGAGAGTGAGCGAAACTAATGAAAACATTGTTGGGGTAAAACCTAAAGGGAAAGACCTAGCACCAAATTCCATTGGCCATCTGATCTAACTTCTGGAGGCAGTCAAAATGAGTATTTGAATTCTTTCCTACCTTATTCCTGTGCTGAGATACAGGCTGCTCCAACCTGCTGTAAAATGCTTGATTTCGAGAGTGAGCGAAACTAATGAAAACATTGTTGGGGTAAAACCTAAAGGGAAAGGCCTAGCACCAAATTGCATTGGCCATCTGATCTAACTTCTGGAGGCAGTCAAAATGAGTATTTGAATTCTTCCCTACCTTATTCCTGTGCTGAGATACAGGCTGCTCCAACCTGCTGTAAAATGCTTGATTTCGAGAGTGAGCGAAACTAATGAAAACATTGTTGGGGTAAAACCTAAAGGGAAAGACCTAGCACCAAATCCAATTTGCCATCTGATCTAACTTCTGGAGGCAGTCAAAATGATCCTTAGAATTCTTCCCTACCTTATTCCTGTGCTGAGATACAGGCTGCTCCAACCTGCTGTAAAATGCTTGATTTCGAGAGTGAGCGAAACTTATGAAAACATTGTTGGGGTAAAACCTAAAGGGAAAGACCTAGCACCAAATCCAATTTGCCATCTGATCTAACTTCTGGAGGCAGTCAAAATGAGTATTTGAATTCTTCCCTACCTTATTCCTGTGCTGAGATACAGGCTGCTCCAACCTGCTGTAAAATGCTTGATTTCGAGAGTGAGCGAAACTAATGAAAACATTGTTGGGGTAAAACCTAAAGGGAAAGGCCTAGCACCAAATTGCATTGGCAATCTGATCTAACTTCTGGAGGCAGTCAAAATGAGTATTTGAATTCTTCCCTACCTTATTCCTGTGCTGAGATACAGGCTGCTCCAACCTGCTGTAAAATGCTTGATTTCGAGAGTGAGCGAAACTAATGAAAACATTGTTGGGGTAAAACCTAAAGGGAAAGACCTAGCACCAAATCCAATTTGCCATCTGATCTAACTTCTGGAGGCAGTCAAAATGATCCTTAGAATTCTTCCCTACCTTATTCCTGTGCTGAGATACAGGCTGCTCCAACCTGCTGTAAAATGCTTGATTTCGAGAGTGAGCGAAACTAATGAAAACATTGTTGGGGTAAAACCTAAAGGGAAAGACCTAGCACCAAATCCAATTTGCCATCTGATCTAACTTCTGGAGGCAGTCAAAATGATCCTTAGAATTCTTCCCTACCTTATTCCTGTGCTGAGATACAGGCTGCTCCAACCTGCTGTAAAATGCTTGATTTCGAGAGTGAGCGAAACTAATGAAAACATTGTTGGGGTAAAACCTAAAGGGAAAGACCTAGCACCAAATCCAATTTGCCATCTGATCTAACTTCTGGAGGCAGTCAAAATGATCCTTAGAATTCTTCCCTACCTTATTCCTGTGCTGAGATACAGGCTGCTCCAACCTGCTGTAAAATGCTTGATTTCGAGAGTGAGCGAAACTAATGAAAACATTGTTGGGGTAAAACCTAAAGGGAAAGACCTAGCACCAAATCCAATTTGCCATCTGATCTAACTTCTGGAGGCAGTCAAAATGATCCTTAGAATTCTTCCCTACCTTATTCCTGTGCTGAGATACAGGCTGCTCCAACCTGCTGTAAAATGCTTGATTTCGAGAGTGAGCGAAACTAATGAAAACATTGTTGGGGTAAAACCTAAAGGGAAAGACCTAGCACCAAATCCAATTTGCCATCTGATCTAACTTCTGGAGGCAGTCAAAATGAGTATTTGAATTCTTCCCTACCTTATTCCTGTGCTGAGATACAGGCTGCTCCAACCTGCTGTAAAATGCTTGATTTTGAGAGTGAGCGAAACTAATGAAAACATTGTTGGGGTAAAACCTAAAGGGAAAGACCTAGCACCAAATCCAATTTGCCATCTGATCTAACTTCTGGAGGCAGTCAAAATGATCCTTAGAATTCTTCCCTACCTTATTCCTGTGCTGAGATACAGGCTGCTCCAACCTGCTGTAAAATGCTTGATTTCGAGAGTGAGCGAAACTAATGAAAACATTGTTGGGGTAAAACCTAAAGGGAAAGACCTAGCACCAAATTCCATTGGCCATCTGATCTAACTTCTGGAGGCAGTCAAAATGAGTATTTGAATTCTTCCCTACCTTATTCCTGTGCTGAGATACAGGCTGCTCCAACCTGCTGTAAAATGCTTGATTTCGAGAGTGAGCGAAACTAATGAAAACATTGTTGGGGTAAAACCTAAAGGGAAAGACCTAGCACCAAATCCAATTTGCCATCTGATCTAACTTCTGGAGGCAGTCAAAATGAGTATTTGAATTCTTCCCTACCTTATTCCTGTGCTGAGATACAGGCTGCTCCAACCTGCTGTAAAATGCTTGATTTCGAGAGTGAGCGAAACTAATGAAAACATTGTTGGGGTAAAACCTAAAGGGAAAGACCTAGCACCAAATTGCATTGGCCATCTGATCTAACTTCTGGAGGCAGTCAAAATGAGTATTTGAATTCTTCCCTACCTTATTCCTGTGCTGAGATACAGGCTGCTCCAACCTGCTGTAAAATGCTTGATTTCGAGAGTGAGCGAAACTAATGAAAACATTGTTGGGGTAAAACCTAGAGGGAAAGACCTAGCACCAAATCCAATTTGCCATCTGATCTAACTTCTGGAGGCAGTCAAAATGATCCTTAGAATTCTTCCCTACCTTATTCCTGTGCTGAGATACAGGCTGCTCCAACCTGCTGTAAAATGCTTGATTTCGAGAGTGAGCGAAACTAATGAAAACATTGTTGGGGTAAAACCTAAAGGGAAAGACCTAGCACCAAATCCAATTTGCCATCTGATCTAACTTCTGGACGCAGTCAAAATGAGTATTTGAATTCTTCCCTACCTTATTCCTGTGCTGAGATACAGGCTGCTCCAACCTGCTGTAAAATGCTTGATTTCGAGAGTGAGCGAAACTAATGAAAACATTGTTGGGGTAAAACCTAAAGGGAAAGACCTAGCACCAAATCCAATTTGCCATCTGATCTAACTTCTGGAGGCAGTCAAAATGATCCTTAGAATTCTTCCCTACCTTATTCCTGTGCTGAGATACAGGCTGCTCCAACCTGCTGTAAAATGCTTGATTTCGAGAGTGAGCGAAACTAATGAAAACATTGTTGGGGTAAAACCTAAAGGGAAAGACCTAGCACCAAATCCAATTTGCCATCTGATCTAACTTCTGGAGGCAGTCAAAATGATCCTTAGAATTCTTCCCTACCTTATTCCTGTGCTGAGATACAGGCTGCTCCAACCTGCTGTAAAATGCTTGATTTCGAGAGTGAGCGAAACTAATGAAAACATTGTTGGGGTAAAACCTAAAGGGAAAGACCTAGCACCAAATCCAATTTGCCATCTGATCTAACTTCTGGAGGCAGTCAAAATGAGTATTTGAATTCTTCCCTACCTTATTCCTGTGCTGAGATACAGGCTGCTCCAACCTGCTGTAAAATGCTTGATTTCGAGAGTGAGCGAAACTAATGAAAACATTGTTGGGGTAAAACCTAAAGGGAAAGGCCTAGCACCAAATTGCATTGGCCATCTGATCTAACTTCTGGAGGCAGTCAAAATGAGTATTTGAATTCTTCCCTACCTTATTCCTGTGCTGAGATACAGGCTGCTCCAACCTGCTGTAAAATGCTTGATTTCGAGAGTGAGCGAAACTAATGAAAACATTGTTGGGGTAAAACCTAAAGGGAAAGACCTAGCACCAAATCCAATTTGCCATCTGATCTAACTTCTGGAGGCAGTCAAAATGATCCTTAGAATTCTTCCCTACCTTATTCCTGTGCTGAGATACAGGCTGCTCCAACCTGCTGTAAAATGCTTGATTTCGAGAGTGAGCGAAACTTATGAAAACATTGTTGGGGTAAAACCTAAAGGGAAAGACCTAGCACCAAATCCAATTTGCCATCTGATCTAACTTCTGGAGGCAGTCAAAATGAGTATTTGAATTCTTCCCTACCTTATTCCTGTGCTGAGATACAGGCTGCTCCAACCTGCTGTAAAATGCTTGATTTCGAGAGTGAGCGAAACTAATGAAAACATTGTTGGGGTAAAACCTAAAGGGAAAGGCCTAGCACCAAATTGCATTGGCAATCTGATCTAACTTCTGGAGGCAGTCAAAATGAGTATTTGAATTCTTCCCTACCTTATTCCTGTGCTGAGATACAGGCTGCTCCAACCTGCTGTAAAATGCTTGATTTCGAGAGTGAGCGAAACTAATGAAAACATTGTTGGGGTAAAACCTAAAGGGAAAGACCTAGCACCAAATCCAATTTGCCATCTGATCTAACTTCTGGAGGCAGTCAAAATGATCCTTAGAATTCTTCCCTACCTTATTCCTGTGCTGAGATACAGGCTGCTCCAACCTGCTGTAAAATGCTTGATTTCGAGAGTGAGCGAAACTAATGAAAACATTGTTGGGGTAAAACCTAAAGGGAAAGACCTAGCACCAAATCCAATTTGCCATCTGATCTAACTTCTGGAGGCAGTCAAAATGATCCTTAGAATTCTTCCCTACCTTATTCCTGTGCTGAGATACAGGCTGCTCCAACCTGCTGTAAAATGCTTGATTTCGAGAGTGAGCGAAACTAATGAAAACATTGTTGGGGTAAAACCTAAAGGGAAAGACCTAGCACCAAATCCAATTTGCCATCTGATCTAACTTCTGGAGGCAGTCAAAATGATCCTTAGAATTCTTCCCTACCTTATTCCTGTGCTGAGATACAGGCTGCTCCAACCTGCTGTAAAATGCTTGATTTCGAGAGTGAGCGAAACTAATGAAAACATTGTTGGGGTAAAACCTAAAGGGAAAGACCTAGCACCAAATCCAATTTGCCATCTGATCTAACTTCTGGAGGCAGTCAAAATGAGTATTTGAATTCTTCCCTACCTTATTCCTGTGCTGAGATACAGGCTGCTCCAACCTGCTGTAAAATGCTTGATTTCGAGAGTGAGCGAAACTAATGAAAACATTGTTGGGGTAAAACCTAAAGGGAAAGACCTAGCACCAAATCCAATTTGCCATCTGATCTAACTTCTGGAGGCAGTCAAAATGATCCTTAGAATTCTTCCCTACCTTATTCCTGTGCTGAGATACAGGCTGCTCCAACCTGCTGTAAAATGCTTGATTTCGAGAGTGAGCGAAACTAATGAAAACATTGTTGGGGTAAAACCTAAAGGGAAAGACCTAGCACCAAATTGCATTGGCCATCTGATCTAACTTCTGGAGGCAGTCAAAATGAGTATTTGAATTCTTCCCTACCTTATTCCTGTGCTGAGATACAGGCTGCTCCAACCTGCTGTAAAATGCTTGATTTCGAGAGTGAGCGAAACTAATGAAAACATTGTTGGGGTAAAACCTAAAGGGAAAGACCTAGCACCAAATCCAATTTGCCATCTGATCTAACTTCTGGAGGCAGTCAAAATGATCCTTAGAATTCTTCCCTACCTTATTCCTGTGCTGAGATACAGGCTGCTCCAACCTGCTGTAAAATGCTTGATTTCGAGAGTGAGCGAAACTAATGAAAACATTGTTGGGGTAAAACCTAAAGGGAAAGACCTAGCACCAAATCCAATTTGCCATCTGATCTAACTTCTGGAGGCAGTCAAAATGATCCTTAGAATTCTTCCCTACCTTATTCCTGTGCTGAGATACAGGCTGCTCCAACCTGCTGTAAAATGCTTGATTTCGAGAGTGAGCGAAACTAATGAAAACATTGTTGGGGTAAAACCTAAAGGGAAAGACCTAGCACCAAATCCAATTTGCCATCTGATCTAACTTCTGGAGGCAGTCAAAATGAGTATTTGAATTCTTCCCTACCTTATTCCTGTGCTGAGATACAGGCTGCTCCAACCTGCTGTAAAATGCTTGATTTCGAGAGTGAGCGAAACTAATGAAAACATTGTTGGGGTAAAACCTAAAGGGAAAGGCCTAGCACCAAATTGCATTGGCCATCTGATCTAACTTCTGGAGGCAGTCAAAATGAGTATTTGAATTCTTCCCTACCTTATTCCTGTGCTGAGATACAGGCTGCTCCAACCTGCTGTAAAATGCTTGATTTCGAGAGTGAGCGAAACTAATGAAAACATTGTTGGGGTAAAACCTAAAGGGAAAGACCTAGCACCAAATCCAATTTGCCATCTGATCTAACTTCTGGAGGCAGTCAAAATGATCCTTAGAATTCTTCCCTACCTTATTCCTGTGCTGAGATACAGGCTGCTCCAACCTGCTGTAAAATGCTTGATTTCGAGAGTGAGCGAAACTAATGAAAACATTGTTGGGGTAAAACCTAAAGGGAAAGACCTAGCACCAAATCCAATTTGCCATCTGATCTAACTTCTGGAGGCAGTCAAAATGATCCTTAGAATTCTTCCCTACCTTATTCCTGTGCTGAGATACAGGCTGCTCCAACCTGCTGTAAAATGCTTGATTTCGAGAGTGAGCGAAACTAATGAAAACATTGTTGGGGTAAAACCTAAAGGGAAAGACCTAGCACCAAATCCAATTTGCCATCTGATCTAACTTCTGGAGGCAGTCAAAATGAGTATTTGAATTCTTCCCTACCTTATTCCTGTGCTGAGATACAGGCTGCTCCAACCTGCTGTAAAATGCTTGATTTCGAGAGTGAGCGAAACTAATGAAAACATTGTTGGGGTAAAACCTAAAGGGAAAGACCTAGCACCAAATCCAATTTGCCATCTGATCTAACTTCTGGAGGCAGTCAAAATGATCCTTAGAATTCTTCCCTACCTTATTCCTGTGCTGAGATACAGGCTGCTCCAACCTGCTGTAAAATGCTTGATTTCGAGAGTGAGCGAAACTAATGAAAACATTGTTGGGGTAAAACCTAAAGGGAAAGACCTAGCACCAAATTGCATTGGCCATCTGATCTAACTTCTGGAGGCAGTCAAAATGAGTATTTGAATTCTTCCCTACCTTATTCCTGTGCTGAGATACAGGCTGCTCCAACCTGCTGTAAAATGCTTGATTTCGAGAGTGAGCGAAACTAATGAAAACATTGTTGGGGTAAAACCTAAAGGGAAAGACCTAGCACCAAATCCAATTTGGCATCTGATCTAACTTCTGGAGGCAGTCAAAATGATCCTTAGAATTCTTCCCTACCTTATTCCTGTGCTGAGATACAGGCTGCTCCAACCTGCTGTAAAATGCTTGATTTCGAGAGTGAGCGAAACTAATGAAAACATTGTTGGGGTAAAACCTAAAGGGAAAGACCTAGCACCAAATCCAATTTGCCATCTGATCTAACTTCTGGAGGCAGTCAAAATGATCCTTAGAATTCTTCCCTACCTTATTCCTGTGCTGAGATACAGGCTGCTCCAACCTGCTGTAAAATGCTTGATTTCGAGAGTGAGCGAAACTAATGAAAACATTGTTGGGGTAAAACCTAAAGGGAAAGACCTAGCACCAAATCCAATTTGCCATCTGATCTAACTTCTGGAGGCAGTCAAAATGATCCTTAGAATTCTTCCCTACCTTATTCCTGTGCTGAGATACAGGCTGCTCCAACCTGCTGTAAAATGCTTGATTTCGAGAGTGAGCGAAACTAATGAAAACATTGTTGGGGTAAAACCTAAAGGGAAAGGCCTAGCACCAAATTGCATTGGCCATCTGATCTAACTTCTGGAGGCAGTCAAAATGAGTATTTGAATTCTTCCCTACCTTATTCCTGTGCTGAGATACAGGCTGCTCCAACCTGCTGTAAAATGCTTGATTTCGAGAGTGAGCGAAACTAATGAAAACATTGTTGGGGTAAAACCTAAAGGGAAAGACCTAGCACCAAATCCAATTTGGCATCTGATCTAACTTCTGGAGGCAGTCAAAATGATCCTTAGAATTCTTCCCTACCTTATTCCTGTGCTGAGATACAGGCTGCTCCAACCTGCTGTAAAATGCTTGATTTCGAGAGTGAGCGAAACTAATGAAAACATTGTTGGGGTAAAACCTAAAGGGAAAGACCTAGCACCAAATCCAATTTGCCATCTGATCTAACTTCTGGAGGCAGTCAAAATGATCCTTAGAATTCTTCCCTACCTTATTCCTGTGCTGAGATACAGGCTGCTCCAACCTGCTGTAAAATGCTTGATTTCGAGAGTGAGCGAAACTAATGAAAACATTGTTGGGGTAAAACCTAAAGGGAAAGACCTAGCACCAAATCCAATCTGCCATCTGATCTAACTTCTGGAGGCAGTCAAAATGATCCTTAGAATTCTTCCCTACCTTATTCCTGTGCTGAGATACAGGCTGCTCCAACCTGCTGTAAAATGCTTGATTGCGAGAGTGAGCGAAACTAATGAAAACATTGTTGGGGTAAAACCTAAAGGGAAAGACCTAGCACCAAATTGCATTGGCCATCTGATCTAACTTCTGGAGGCAGTCAAAATGAGTATTTGAATTCTTCCCTACCTTATTCCTGTGCTGAGATACAGGCTGCTCCAACCTGCTGTAAAATGCTTGATTTCGAGAGTGAGCGAAACTAATGAAAACATTGTTGGGGTAAAACCTAAAGGGAAAGACCTAGCACCAAATCCAATTTGCCATCTGATCTAACTTCTGGAGGCAGTCAAAATGATCCTTAGAATTCTTCCCTACCTTATTCCTGTGCTGAGATACAGGCTGCTCCAACCTGCTGTAAAATGCTTGATTTCGAGAGTGAGCGAAACTAATGAAAACATTGTTGGGGTAAAACCTAAAGGGAAAGACCTAGCACCAAATTCCATTGGCCATCTGATCTAACTTCTGGAGGCAGTCAAAATGAGTATTTGAATTCTTCCCTACCTTATTCCTGTGCTGAGATACAGGCTGCTCCAACCTGCTGTAAAATGCTTGATTTCGAGAGTGAGCGAAACTAATGAAAACATTGTTGGGGTAAAACCTAAAGGGAAAGGCCTAGCACCAAATTGCATTGGCCATCTGATCTAACTTCTGGAGGCAGTCAAAATGAGTATTTGAATTCTTCCCTACCTTATTCCTGTGCTGAGATACAGGCTGCTCCAACCTGCTGTAAAATGCTTGATTTCGAGAGTGAGCGAAACTAATGAAAACATTGTTGGGGTAAAACCTAAAGGGAAAGACCTAGCACCAAATCCAATTTGCCATCTGATCTAACTTCTGGAGGCAGTCAAAATGATCCTTAGAATTCTTCCCTACCTTATTCCTGTGCTGAGATACAGGCTGCTCCAACCTGCTGTAAAATGCTTGATTTCGAGAGTGAGCGAAACTAATGAAAACATTGTTGGGGTAAAACCTAAAGGGAAAGACCTAGCACCAAATCCAATTTGGCATCTGATCTAACTTCTGGAGGCAGTCAAAATGATCCTTAGAATTCTTCCCTACCTTATTCCTGTGCTGAGATACAGGCTGCTCCAACCTGCTGTAAAATGCTTGATTTCGAGAGTGAGCGAAACTAATGAAAACATTGTTGGGGTAAAACCTAAAGGGAAAGACCTAGCACCAAATCCAATTTGCCATCTGATCTAACTTCTGGAGGCAGTCAAAATGATCCTTAGAATTCTTCCCTACCTTATTCCTGTGCTGAGATACAGGCTGCTCCAACCTGCTGTAAAATGCTTGATTTCGAGAGTGAGCGAAACTAATGAAAACATTGTTGGGGTAAAACCTAAAGGGAAAGACCTAGCACCAAATCCAATTTGCCATCTGATCTAACTTCTGGAGGCAGTCAAAATGATCCTTAGAATTCTTCCCTACCTTATTCCTGTGCTGAGATACAGGCTGCTCCAACCTGCTGTAAAATGCTTGATTTCGAGAGTGAGCGAAACTAATGAAAACATTGTTGGGGTAAAACCTAAAGGGAAAGACCTAGCACCAAATCCAATTTGCCATCTGATCTAACTTCTGGAGGCAGTCAAAATGATCCTTAGAATTCTTCCCTACCTTATTCCTGTGCTGAGATACAGGCTGCTCCAACCTGCTGTAAAATGCTTGATTTCGAGAGTGAGCGAAACTAATGAAAACATTGTTGGGGTAAAACCTAAAGGGAAAGACCTAGCACCAAATCCAATTGGCCATCTGATCTAACTTCTGGAGGCAGTCAAAATGAGTATTTGAATTCTTCCCTACCTTATTCCTGTGCTGAGATACAGGCTGCTCCAACCTGCTGTAAAATGCTTGATTTCGAGAGTGAGCGAAACTAATGAAAACATTGTTGGGGTAAAACCTAAAGGGAAAGACCTAGCACCAAATCCAATTTGCCATCTGATCTAACTTCTGGAGGCAGTCAAAATGATCCTTAGAATTCTTCCCTACCTTATTCCTGTGCTGAGATACAGGCTGCTCCAACCTGCTGTAAAATGCTTGATTTCGAGAGTGAGCGAAACTAATGAAAACATTGTTGGGGTAAAACCTAAAGGGAAAGACCTAGCACCAAATCCAATTTGCCATCTGATCTAACTTCTGGAGGCAGTCAAAATGATCCTTAGAATTCTTCCCTACCTTATTCCTGTGCTGAGATACAGGCTGCTCCAACCTGCTGTAAAATGCTTGATTTCGAGAGTGAGCGAAACTAATGAAAACATTGTTGGGGTAAAACCTAAAGGGAAAGGCCTAGCACCAAATTGCATTGGCCATCTGATCTAACTTCTGGAGGCAGTCAAAATGAGTATTTGAATTCTTCCCTACCTTATTCCTGTGCTGAGATACAGGCTGCTCCAACCTGCTGTAAAATGCTTGATTTCGAGAGTGAGCGAAACTAATGAAAACATTGTTGGGGTAAAACCTAAAGGGAAAGACCTAGCACCAAATCCAATTTGCCATCTGATCTAACTTCTGGAGGCAGTCAAAATGATCCTTAGAATTCTTCCCTACCTTATTCCTGTGCTGAGATACAGGCTGCTCCAACCTGCTGTAAAATGCTTGATTTCGAGAGTGAGCGAAACTAATGAAAACATTGTTGGGGTAAAACCTAAAGGGAAAGGCCTAGCACCAAATTGCATTGGCCATCTGATCTAACTTCTGGAGGCAGTCAAAATGAGTATTTGAATTCTTCCCTACCTTATTCCTGTGCTGAGATACAGGCTGCTCCAACCTGCTGTAAAATGCTTGATTTCGAGAGTGAGCGAAACTAATGAAAACATTGTTGGGGTAAAACCTAAAGGGAAAGACCTAGCACCAAATCCAATTTGGCATCTGATCTAACTTCTGGAGGCAGTCAAAATGATCCTTAGAATTCTTCCCTACCTTATTCCTGTGCTGAGATACAGGCTGCTCCAACCTGCTGTAAAATGCTTGATTTCGAGAGTGAGCGAAACTAATGAAAACATTGTTGGGGTAAAACCTAAAGGGAAAGACCTAGCACCAAATCCAATTTGCCATCTGATCTAACTTCTGGAGGCAGTCAAAATGATCCTTAGAATTCTTCCCTACCTTATTCCTGTGCTGAGATACAGGCTGCTCCAACCTGCTGTAAAATGCTTGATTTCGAGAGTGAGCGAAACTAATGAAAACATTGTTGGGGTAAAACCTAAAGGGAAAGACCTAGCACCAAATCCAATCTGCCATCTGATCTAACTTCTGGAGGCAGTCAAAATGATCCTTAGAATTCTTCCCTACCTTATTCCTGTGCTGAGATACAGGCTGCTCCAACCTGCTGTAAAATGCTTGATTGCGAGAGTGAGCGAAACTAATGAAAACATTGTTGGGGTAAAACCTAAAGGGAAAGACCTAGCACCAAATTGCATTGGCCATCTGATCTAACTTCTGGAGGCAGTCAAAATGAGTATTTGAATTCTTCCCTACCTTATTCCTGTGCTGAGATACAGGCTGCTCCAACCTGCTGTAAAATGCTTGATTTCGAGAGTGAGCGAAACTAATGAAAACATTGTTGGGGTAAAACCTAAAGGGAAAGACCTAGCACCAAATCCAATTTGCCATCTGATCTAACTTCTGGAGGCAGTCAAAATGATCCTTAGAATTCTTCCCTACCTTATTCCTGTGCTGAGATACAGGCTGCTCCAACCTGCTGTAAAATGCTTGATTTCGAGAGTGAGCGAAACTAATGAAAACATTGTTGGGGTAAAACCTAAAGGGAAAGACCTAGCACCAAATTCCATTGGCCATCTGATCTAACTTCTGGAGGCAGTCAAAATGAGTATTTGAATTCTTCCCTACCTTATTCCTGTGCTGAGATACAGGCTGCTCCAACCTGCTGTAAAATGCTTGATTTCGAGAGTGAGCGAAACTAATGAAAACATTGTTGGGGTAAAACCTAAAGGGAAAGGCCTAGCACCAAATTGCATTGGCCATCTGATCTAACTTCTGGAGGCAGTCAAAATGAGTATTTGAATTCTTCCCTACCTTATTCCTGTGCTGAGATACAGGCTGCTCCAACCTGCTGTAAAATGCTTGATTTCGAGAGTGAGCGAAACTAATGAAAACATTGTTGGGGTAAAACCTAAAGGGAAAGACCTAGCACCAAATCCAATTTGCCATCTG
>NW_027144358.1:0-38441 GCF_026170545.1 Melanerpes formicivorus | reverse complement strand
ATCTCAGCACAGGAATAAGGTAGGGAAGAATTCTAAGGATCATTTTGACTGCCTCCAGAAGTTAGATCAGATGGCAAATTGGATTTGGTGCTAGGTCTTTCCCTTTAGGTTTTACCCCAACAATGTTTTCATTAGTTTCGCTCACTCTCGAAATCAAGCATTTTACAGCAGGTTGGAGCAGCCTGTATCTCAGCACAGGAATAAGGTAGGGAAGAATTCTAAGGATCATTTTGACTGCCTCCAGAAGTTAGATCAGATGGCAAATTGGATTTGGTGCTAGGTCTTTCCCTTTAGGTTTTACCCCAACAATGTTTTCATTAGTTTCGCTCACTCTCGAAATCAAGCATTTTACAGCAGGTTGGAGCAGCCTGTATCTCAGCACAGGAATAAGGTAGGGAAGAATTCTAAGGATCATTTTGACTGCCTCCAGAAGTTAGATCAGATGGCAAATTGGATTTGGTGCTAGGTCTTTCCCTTTAGGTTTTACCCCAACAATGTTTTCATTAGTTTCGCTCACTCTCGAAATCAAGCATTTTACAGCAGGTTGGAGCAGCCTGTATCTCAGCACAGGAATAAGGTAGGGAAGAATTCAAATACTCATTTTGACTGCCTCCAGAAGTTAGATCAGATGGCAAATTGGATTTGGTGCTAGGTCTTTCCCTTTAGGTTTTACCCCAACAATGTTTTCATTAGTTTCGCTCACTCTCGAAATCAAGCATTTTACAGGAGGTTGGAGCAGCCTGTATCTCAGCACAGGAATAAGGTAGGGAAGAATTCTAAGGATCATTTTGACTGCCTCCAGAAGTTAGATCAGATGGCAAATTGGATTTGGTGCTAGGTCTTTCCCTTTAGGTTTTACCCCAACAATGTTTTCATTAGTTTCGCTCACTCTCGAAATCAAGCATTTTACAGCAGGTTGGAGCAGCCTGTATCTCAGCACAGGAATAAGGTAGGGAAGAATTCTAAGGAACATTTTGACTGCCTCCAGAAGTTAGATCAGATGGCAAATTGGATTTGGTGCTAGGTCTTTCCCTTTAGGTTTTACCCCAACAATGTTTTCATTAGTTTCGCTCACTCTCGAAATCAAGCATTTTACAGCAGGTTGGAGCAGCCTGTATCTCAGCACAGGAATAAGGTAGGGAAGAATTCAAATACTCATTTTGACTGCCTCCAGAAGTTAGATCAGATGGCAAATTGGATTTGGTGCTAGGTCTTTCCCTTTAGGTTTTACCCCAACAATGTTTTCATTAGTTTCGCTCACTCTCGAAATCAAGCATTTTACAGCAGGTTGGAGCAGCCTGTATCTCAGCACAGGAATAAGGTAGGGAAGAATTCAAATACTCATTATGACTGCCTCCAGAAGTTAGATCAGATGGCAAATTGGATTTGGTGCTAGGTCTTTCCCTTTAGGTTTTACCCCAACAATGTTTTCATTAGTTTCGCTCACTCTCGAAATCAAGCATTTTACAGCAGGTTGGAGCAGCCTGTATCTCAGCACAGGAATAAGGTAGGGAAGAATTCAAATACTCATTTTGACTGCCTCCAGAAGTTAGATCAGATGGCAAATTGGATTTGGTGCTAGGTCTTTCCCTTTAGGTTTTACCCCAACAATGTTTTCATTAGTTTCGCTCACTCTCGAAATCAAGCATTTTACAGCAGGTTGGAGCAGCCTGTATCTCAGCACAGGAATAAGGTAGGGAAGAATTCTAAGGATCATTTTGACTGCCTCCAGAAGTTATATCAGATGGCAAATTGGATTTGGTGCTAGGTCTTTCCCTTTAGGTTTTACCCCAACAATGTTTTCATTAGTTTCGCTCACTCTCGAAATCAAGCATTTTACAGCAGGTTGGAGCAGCCTGTATCTCAGCACAGGAATAAGGTAGGGAAGAATTCTAAGGATCATTTTGACTGCCTCCAGAAGTTAGATCAGATGGCAAATTGGATTTGGTGCTAGGTCTTTCCCTTTAGGTTTTACCCCAACAATGTTTTCATTAGTTTCGCTCACTCTCGAAATCAAGCATTTTACAGCAGGTTGGAGCAGCCTGTATCTCAGCACAGGAATAAGGTAGGGAAGAATTCAAATACTCATTTTGACTGCCTCCAGAAGTTAGATCAGATGGCAAATTGGATTTGGTGCTAGGTCTTTCCCTTTAGGTTTTACCCCAACAATGTTTTCATTAGTTTCGCTCACTCTCGAAATCAAGCATTTTACAGCAGGTTGGAGCAGCCTGTATCTCAGCACAGGAATAAGGTAGGGAAGAATTCTAAGGATCATTTTGACTGCCTCCAGAAGTTAGATCAGATGGCAAATTGGATTTGGTGCTAGGTCTTTCCCTTTAGGTTTTACCCCAACAATGTTTTCATTAGTTTCGCTCACTCTCGAAATCAAGCATTTTACAGCAGGTTGGAGCAGCCTGTATCTCAGCACAGGAATAAGGTAGGGAAGAATTCTAAGGATCATTTTGACTGCCTCCAGAAGTTAGATCAGATGGCAAATTGGATTTGGTGCTAGGTCTTTCCCTTTAGGTTTTACCCCAACAATGTTTTCATTAGTTTCGCTCACTCTCGAAATCAAGCATTTTACAGCAGGTTGGAGCAGCCTGTATCTCAGCACAGGAATAAGGTAGGGAAGAATTCTAAGGATCATTTTGACTGCCTCCAGAAGTTAGATCAGATGGCAAATTGGATTTGGTGCTAGGTCTTTCCCTTTAGGTTTTACCCCAACAATGTTTTCATTAGTTTCGCTCACTCTCGAAATCAAGCATTTTACAGCAGGTTGGAGCAGCCTGTATCTCAGCACAGGAATAAGGTAGGGAAGAATTCAAATACTCATTTTGACTGCCTCCAGAAGTTAGATCAGATGGCAAATTGGATTTGGTGCTAGGTCTTTCCCTTTAGGTTTTACCCCAACAATGTTTTCATTAGTTTCGCTCACTCTCGAAATCAAGCATTTTACAGGAGGTTGGAGCAGCCTGTATCTCAGCACAGGAATAAGGTAGGGAAGAATTCTAAGGATCATTTTGACTGCCTCCAGAAGTTAGATCAGATGGCAAATTGGATTTGGTGCTAGGTCTTTCCCTTTAGGTTTTACCCCAACAATGTTTTCATTAGTTTCGCTCACTCTCGAAATCAAGCATTTTACAGCAGGTTGGAGCAGCCTGTATCTCAGCACAGGAATAAGGTAGGGAAGAATTCTAAGGATCATTTTGACTGCCTCCAGAAGTTAGATCAGATGGCAAATTGGATTTGGTGCTAGGTCTTTCCCTTTAGGTTTTACCCCAACAATGTTTTCATTAGTTTCGCTCACTCTCGAAATCAAGCATTTTACAGCAGGTTGGAGCAGCCTGTATCTCAGCACAGGAATAAGGTAGGGAAGAATTCTAAGGATCATTTTGACTGCCTCCAGAAGTTAGATCAGATGGCAAATTGGATTTGGTGCTAGGTCTTTCCGTTTAGGTTTTACCCCAACAATGTTTTCATTAGTTTCGCTCACTCTCGAAATCAAGCATTTTACAGCAGGTTGGAGCAGCCTGTATCTCAGCACAGGAATAAGGTAGGGAAGAATTCAAATACTCATTTTGACTGCCTCCAGAAGTTAGATCAGATGGCAAATTGGATTTGGTGCTAGGTCTTTCCCTTTAGGTTTTACCCCAACAATGTTTTCATTAGTTTCGCTCACTCTCGAAATCAAGCATTTTACAGCAGGTTGGAGCAGCCTGTATCTCAGCACAGGAATAAGGTAGGGAAGAATTCTAAGGATCATTTTGACTGCCTCCAGAAGTTAGATCAGATGGCAAATTGGATTTGGTGCTAGGTCTTTCCCTTTAGGTTTTACCCCAACAATGTTTTCATTAGTTTCGCTCACTCTCGAAATCAAGCATTTTACAGCAGGTTGGAGCAGCCTGTATCTCAGCACAGGAATAAGGTAGGGAAGAATTCTAAGGATCATTTTGACTGCCTCCAGAAGTTAGATCAGATGGCAAATTGGATTTGGTGCTAGGTCTTTCCCTTTAGGTTTTACCCCAACAATGTTTTCATTAGTTTCGCTCACTCTCGAAATCAAGCATTTTACAGCAGGTTGGAGCAGCCTGTATCTCAGCACAGGAATAAGGTAGGGAAGAATTCAAATACTCATTTTGACTGCCTCCAGAAGTTAGATCAGATGGCAAATTGGATTTGGTGCTAGGTCTTTCCCTTTAGGTTTTACCCCAACAATGTTTTCATTAGTTTCGCTCACTCTCGAAATCAAGCATTTTACAGCAGGTTGGAGCAGCCTGTATCTCAGCACAGGAATAAGGTAGGGAAGAATTCTAAGGATCATTTTGACTGCCTCCAGAAGTTAGATCAGATGGCAAATTGGATTTGGTGCTAGGTCTTTCCCTTTAGGTTTTACCCCAACAATGTTTTCATTAGTTTCGCTCACTCTCGAAATCAAGCATTTTACAGCAGGTTGGAGCAGCCTGTATCTCAGCACAGGAATAAGGTAGGGAAGAATTCTAAGGATCATTTTGACTGCCTCCAGAAGTTAGATCAGATGGCAAATTGGATTTGGTGCTAGGTCTTTCCCTTTAGGTTTTACCCCAACAATGTTTTCATTAGTTTCGCTCACTCTCGAAATCAAGCATTTTACAGGAGGTTGGAGCAGCCTGTATCTCAGCACAGGAATAAGGTAGGGAAGAATTCTAAGGATCATTTTGACTGCCTCCAGAAGTTAGATCAGATGGCAAATTGGATTTGGTGCTAGGTCTTTCCCTTTAGGTTTTACCCCAACAATGTTTTCATTAGTTTCGCTCACTCTCGAAATCAAGCATTTTACAGCAGGTTGGAGCAGCCTGTATCTCAGCACAGGAATAAGGTAGGGAAGAATTCTAAGGATCATTTTGACTGCCTCCAGAAGTTAGATCAGATGGCAAATTGGATTTGGTGCTAGGTCTTTCCCTTTAGGTTTTACCCCAACAATGTTTTCATTAGTTTCGCTCACTCTCGAAATCAAGCATTTTACAGCAGGTTGGAGCAGCCTGTATCTCAGCACAGGAATAAGGTAGGGAAGAATTCTAAGGATCATTTTGACTGCCTCCAGAAGTTAGATCAGATGGCAAATTGGATTTGGTGCTAGGCCTTTCCCTTTAGGTTTTACCCCAACAATGTTTTCATTAGTTTCGCTCACTCTCGAAATCAAGCATTTTACAGCAGGTTGGAGCAGCCTGTATCTCAGCACAGGAATAAGGTAGGGAAGAATTCTAAGGATCATTTTGACTGCCTCCAGAAGTTAGATCAGATGGCAAATTGGATTTGGTGCTAGGTCTTTCCCTTTAGGTTTTACCCCAACAATGTTTTCATTAGTTTCGCTCACTCTCGAAATCAAGCATTTTACAGCAGGTTGGAGCAGCCTGTATCTCAGCACAGGAATAAGGTAGGGAAGAATTCTAAGGATCATTTTGACTGCCTCCAGAAGTTAGATCAGATGGCAAATTGGATTTGGTGCTAGGCCTTTCCCTTTAGGTTTTACCCCAACAATGTTTTCATTAGTTTCGCTCACTCTCGAAATCAAGCATTTTACAGCAGGTTGGAGCAGCCTGTATCTCAGCACAGGAATAAGGTAGGGAAGAATTCTAAGGATCATTTTGACTGCCTCCAGAAGTTAGATCAGATGGCAAATTGGATTTGGTGCTAGGTCTTTCCCTTTAGGTTTTACCCCAACAATGTTTTCATTAGTTTCGCTCACTCTCGAAATCAAGCATTTTACAGCAGGTTGGAGCAGCCTGTATCTCAGCACAGGAATAAGGTAGGGAAGAATTCAAATACTCATTTTGACTGCCTCCAGAAGTTAGATCAGATGGCAAATTGGATTTGGTGCTAGGTCTTTCCCTTTAGGTTTTACCCCAACAATGTTTTCATTAGTTTCGCTCACTCTCGAAATCAAGCATTTTACAGCAGGTTGGAGCAGCCTGTATCTCAGCACAGGAATAAGGTAGGGAAGAATTCAAATACTCATTTTGACTGCCTCCAGAAGTTAGATCAGATGGCAAATTGGATTTGGTGCTAGGTCTTTCCCTTTAGGTTTTACCCCAACAATGTTTTCATTAGTTTCGCTCACTCTCGAAATCAAGCATTTTACAGCAGGTTGGAGCAGCCTGTATCTCAGCACAGGAATAAGGTAGGGAAGAATTCTAAGGATCATTTTGACTGCCTCCAGAAGTTAGATCAGATGGCAAATTGGATTTGGTGCTAGGTCTTTCCCTTTAGGTTTTACCCCAACAATGTTTTCATTAGTTTCGCTCACTCTCGAAATCAAGCATTTTACAGCAGGTTGGAGCAGCCTGTATCTCAGCACAGGAATAAGGTAGGGAAGAATTCTAAGGATCATTTTGACTGCCTCCAGAAGTTAGATCAGATGGCAAATTGGATTTGGTGCTAGGTCTTTCCCTTTAGGTTTTACCCCAACAATGTTTTCATTAGTTTCGCTCACTCTCGAAATCAAGCATTTTACAGCAGGTTGGAGCAGCCTGTATCTCAGCACAGGAATAAGGTAGGGAAGAATTCTAAGGATCATTTTGACTGCCTCCAGAAGTTAGATCAGATGGCAAATTGGATTTGGTGCTAGGTCTTTCCCTTTAGGTTTTACCCCAACAATGTTTTCATTAGTTTCGCTCACTCTCGAAATCAAGCATTTTACAGCAGGTTGGAGCAGCCTGTATCTCAGCACAGGAATAAGGTAGGGAAGAATTCTAAGGCTCATTTTGACTGCCTCCAGAAGTTAGATCAGATGGCAAATTGGATTTGGTGCTAGGTCTTTCCCTTTAGGTTTTACCCCAACAATGTTTTCATTAGTTTCGCTCACTCTCGAAATCAAGCATTTTACAGCAGGTTGGAGCAGCCTGTATCTCAGCACAGGAATAAGGTAGGGAAGAATTCTAAGGATCATTTTGACTGCCTCCAGAAGTTAGATCAGATGGCAAATTGGATTTGGTGCTAGGTCTTTCCCTTTAGGTTTTACCCCAACAATGTTTTCATTAGTTTCGCTCACTCTCGAAATCAAGCATTTTACAGCAGGTTGGAGCAGCCTGTATCTCAGCACAGGAATAAGGTAGGGAAGAATTCTAAGGATCATTTTGACTGCCTCCAGAAGTTAGATCAGATGGCAAATTGGATTTGGTGCTAGGTCTTTCCCTTTAGGTTTTACCCCAACAATGTTTTCATTAGTTTCGCTCACTCTCGAAATCAAGCATTTTACAGCAGGTTGGAGCAGCCTGTATCTCAGCACAGGAATAAGGTAGGGAAGAATTCAAATACTCATTTTGACTGCCTCCAGAAGTTAGATCAGATGGCAAATTGGATTTGGTGCTAGGTCTTTCCCTTTAGGTTTTACCCCAACAATGTTTTCATTAGTTTCGCTCACTCTCGAAATCAAGCATTTTACAGCAGGTTGGAGCAGCCTGTATCTCAACACAGGAATAAGGTAGGGAAGAATTCAAATACTCATTTTGACTGCCTCCAGAAGTTAGATCAGATGGCAAATTGGATTTGGTGCTAGGTCTTTCCCTTTAGGTTTTACCCCAACAATGTTTTCATTAGTTTCGCTCACTCTCGAAATCAAGCATTTTACAGCAGGTTGGAGCAGCCTGTATCTCAGCACAGGAATAAGGTAGGGAAGAATTCTAAGGATCATTTTGACTGCCTCCAGAAATTAGATCAGATGGCAAATTGGATTTGGTGCTAGGTCTTTCCCTTTAGGTTTTACCCCAACAATGTTTTCATTAGTTTCGCTCACTCTCGAAATCAAGCATTTTACAGCAGGTTGGAGCAGCCTGTATCTCAGCACAGGAATAAGGTAGGGAAGAATTCTAAGGATCATTTTGACTGCCTCCAGAAGTTAGATCAGATGGCAAATTGGATTTGGTGCTAGGTCTTTCCCTTTAGGTTTTACCCCAACAATGTTTTCATTAGTTTCGCTCACTCTCGAAATCAAGCATTTTACAGCAGGTTGGAGCAGCCTGTATCTCAGCACAGGAATAAGGTAGGGAAGAATTCTAAGGATCATTTTGACTGCCTCCAGAAGTTAGATCAGATGGCAAATTGGATTTGGTGCTAGGCCTTTCCCTTTAGGTTTTACCCCAACAATGTTTTCATTAGTTTCGCTCACTCTCGAAATCAAGCATTTTACAGCAGGTTGGAGCAGCCTGTATCTCAGCACAGGAATAAGGTAGGGAAGAATTCTAAGGATCATTTTGACTGCCTCCAGAAGTTAGATCAGATGGCAAATTGGATTTGGTGCTAGGTCTTTCCCTTTAGGTTTTACCCCAACAATGTTTTCATTAGTTTCGCTCACTCTCGAAATCAAGCATTTTACAGCAGGTTGGAGCAGCCTGTATCTCAGCACAGGAATAAGGTAGGGAAGAATTCTAAGGATCATTTTGACTGCCTCCAGAAGTTAGATCAGATGGCAAATTGGATTTGGTGCTAGGTCTTTCCCTTTAGGTTTTACCCCAACAATGTTTTCATTAGTTTCGCTCACTCTCGAAATCAAGCATTTTACAGCAGGTTGGAGCAGCCTGTATCTCAGCACAGGAATAAGGTAGGGAAGAATTCTAAGGATCATTTTGACTGCCTCCAGAAGTTAGATCAGATGGCAAATTGGATTTGGTGCTAGGTCTTTCCCTTTAGGTTTTACCCCAACAATGTTTTCATTAGTTTCGCTCACTCTCGAAATCAAGCATTTTACAGCAGGTTGGAGCAGCCTGTATCTCAGCACAGGAATAAGGTAGGGAAGAATTCAAATACTCATTTTGACTGCCTCCAGAAGTTAGATCAGATGGCAAATTGGATTTGGTGCTAGGTCTTTCCCTTTAGGTTTTACCCCAACAATGTTTTCATTAGTTTCGCTCACTCTCGAAATCAAGCATTTTACAGCAGGTTGGAGCAGCCTGTATCTCAGCACAGGAATAAGGTAGGGAAGAATTCTAAGGATCATTTTGACTGCCTCCAGAAGTTAGATCAGATGGCAAATTGGATTTGGTGCTAGGTCTTTCCCTTTAGGTTTTACCCCAACAATGTTTTCATTAGTTTCGCTCACTCTCGAAATCAAGCATTTTACAGCAGGTTGGAGCAGCCTGTATCTCAGCACAGGAATAAGGTAGGGAAGAATTCTAAGGATCATTTTGACTGCCTCCAGAAGTTAGATCAGATGGCAAATTGGATTTGGTGCTAGGTCTTTCCCTTTAGGTTTTACCCCAACAATGTTTTCATTAGTTTCGCTCACTCTCGAAATCAAGCATTTTACAGCAGGTTGGAGCAGCCTGTATCTCAGCACAGGAATAAGGTAGGGAAGAATTCTAAGGATCATTTTGACTGCCTCCAGAAGTTAGATCAGATGGCAAATTGGATTTGGTGCTAGGTCTTTCCCTTTAGGTTTTACCCCAACAATGTTTTCATTAGTTTCGCTCACTCTCGAAATCAAGCATTTTACAGCAGGTTGGAGCAGCCTGTATCTCAGCACAGGAATAAGGTAGGGAAGAATTCTAAGGATCATTTTGACTGCCTCCAGAAGTTAGATCAGATGGCAAATTGGATTTGGTGCTAGGTCTTTCCCTTTAGGTTTTACCCCAACAATGTTTTCATTAGTTTCGCTCACTCTCGAAATCAAGCATTTTACAGCAGGTTGGAGCAGCCTGTATCTCAGCACAGGAATAAGGTAGGGAAGAATTCTAAGGATCATTTTGACTGCCTCCAGAAGTTAGATCAGATGGCAAATTGGATTTGGTGCTAGGTCTTTCCCTTTAGGTTTTACCCCAACAATGTTTTCATTAGTTTCGCTCACTCTCGAAATCAAGCATTTTACAGCAGGTTGGAGCAGCCTGTATCTCAGCACAGGAATAAGGTAGGGAAGAATTCAAATACTCATTTTGACTGCCTCCAGAAGTTAGATCAGATGGCAAATTGGATTTGGTGCTAGGCCTTTCCCTTTAGGTTTTACCCCAACAATGTTTTCATTAGTTTCGCTCACTCTCGAAATCAAGCATTTTACAGCAGGTTGGAGCAGCCTGTATCTCAGCACAGGAATAAGGTAGGGAAGAATTCTAAGGATCATTTTGACTGCCTCCAGAAGTTAGATCAGATGGCAAATTGGATTTGGTGCTAGGTCTTTCCCTTTAGGTTTTACCCCAACAATGTTTTCATTAGTTTCGCTCACTCTCGAAATCAAGCATTTTACAGCAGGTTGGAGCAGCCTGTATCTCAGCACAGGAATAAGGTAGGGAAGAATTCTAAGGCTCATTTTGACTGCCTCCAGAAGTTAGATCAGATGGCAAATTGGATTTGGTGCTAGGTCTTTCCCTTTAGGTTTTACCCCAACAATGTTTTCATTAGTTTCGCTCACTCTCGAAATCAAGCATTTTACAGCAGGTTGGAGCAGCCTGTATCTCAGCACAGGAATAAGGTAGGGAAGAATTCTAAGGATCATTTTGACTGCCTCCAGAAGTTAGATCAGATGGCAAATTGGATTTGGTGCTAGGTCTTTCCCTTTAGGTTTTACCCCAACAATGTTTTCATTAGTTTCGCTCACTCTCGAAATCAAGCATTTTACAGCAGGTTGGAGCAGCCTGTATCTCAGCACAGGAATAAGGTAGGGAAGAATTCTAAGGATCATTTTGACTGCCTCCAGAAGTTAGATCAGATGGCAAATTGGATTTGGTGCTAGGTCTTTCCCTTTAGGTTTTACCCCAACAATGTTTTCATTAGTTTCGCTCACTCTCGAAATCAAGCATTTTACAGCAGGTTGGAGCAGCCTGTATCTCAGCACAGGAATAAGGTAGGGAAGAATTCTAAGGATCATTTTGACTGCCTCCAGAAGTTAGATCAGATGGCAAATTGGATTTGGTGCTAGGTCTTTCCCTTTAGGTTTTACCCCAACAATGTTTTCATTAGTTTCGCTCACTCTCGAAATCAAGCATTTTACAGCAGGTTGGAGCAGCCTGTATCTCAGCACAGGAATAAGGTAGGGAAGAATTCTAAGGATCATTTTGACTGCCTCCAGAAGTTAGATCAGATGGCAAATTGGATTTGGTGCTAGGTCTTTCCCTTTAGGTTTTACCCCAACAATGTTTTCATTAGTTTCGCTCACTCTCGAAATCAAGCATTTTACAGCAGGTTGGAGCAGCCTGTCTCTCAGCACAGGAATAAGGTAGGGAAGAATTCTAAGGATCATTTTGACTGCCTCCAGAAGTTAGATCAGATGGCAAATTGGATTTGGTGCTAGGTCTTTCCCTTTAGGTTTTACCCCAACAATGTTTTCATTAGTTTCGCTCACTCTCGAAATCAAGCATTTTACAGCAGGTTGGAGCAGCCTGTATCTCAGCACAGGAATAAGGTAGGGAAGAATTCAAATACTCATTTTGACTGCCTCCAGAAGTTAGATCAGATGGCAAATTGGATTTGGTGCTAGGTCTTTCCCTTTAGGTTTTACCCCAACAATGTTTTCATTAGTTTCGCTCACTCTCGAAATCAAGCATTTTACAGCAGGTTGGAGCAGCCTGTATCTCAGCACAGGAATAAGGTAGGGAAGAATTCTAAGGATCATTTTGACTGCCTCCAGAAGTTAGATCAGATGGCAAATTGGATTTGGTGCTAGGCCTTTCCCTTTAGGTTTTACCCCAACAATGTTTTCATTAGTTTCGCTCACTCTCGAAATCAAGCATTTTACAGCAGGTTGGAGCAGCCTGTATCTCAGCACAGGAATAAGGTAGGGAAGAATTCTAAGGATCATTTTGACTGCCTCCAGAAGTTAGATCAGATGGCAAATTGGATTTGGTGCTAGGTCTTTCCCTTTAGGTTTTACCCCAACAATGTTTTCATTAGTTTCGCTCACTCTCGAAATCAAGCATTTTACAGCAGGTTGGAGCAGCCTGTATCTCAGCACAGGAATAAGGTAGGGAAGAATTCTAAGGATCATTTTGACTGCCTCCAGAAGTTAGATCAGATGGCAAATTGGATTTGGTGCTAGGTCTTTCCCTTTAGGTTTTACCCCAACAATGTTTTCATTAGTTTCGCTCACTCTCGAAATCAAGCATTTTACAGCAGGTTGGAGCAGCCTGTATCTCAGCACAGGAATAAGGTAGGGAAGAATTCTAAGGATCATTTTGACTGCCTCCAGAAGTTAGATCAGATGGCAAATTGGATTTGGTGCTAGGTCTTTCCCTTTAGGTTTTACCCCAACAATGTTTTCATTAGTTTCGCTCACTCTCGAAATCAAGCATTTTACAGCAGGTTGGAGCAGCCTGTATCTCAGCACAGGAATAAGGTAGGGAAGAATTCAAATACTCATTTTGACTGCCTCCAGAAGTTAGATCAGATGGCAAATTGGATTTGGTGCTAGGTCTTTCCCTTTAGGTTTTACCCCAACAATGTTTTCATTAGTTTCGCTCACTCTCGAAATCAAGCATTTTACAGCAGGTTGGAGCAGCCTGTATCTCAGCACAGGAATAAGGTAGGGAAGAATTCTAAGGATCATTTTGACTGCCTCCAGAAGTTAGATCAGATGGCAAATTGGATTTGGTGCTAGGCCTTTCCCTTTAGGTTTTACCCCAACAATGTTTTCATTAGTTTCGCTCACTCTCGAAATCAAGCATTTTACAGCAGGTTGGAGCAGCCTGTATCTCAGCACAGGAATAAGGTAGGGAAGAATTCTAAGGATCATTTTGACTGCCTCCAGAAGTTAGATCAGATGGCAAATTGGATTTGGTGCTAGGTCTTTCCCTTTAGGTTTTTACCCCAACAATGTTTTCATTAGTTTCGCTCACTCTCGAAATCAAGCATTTTACAGCAGGTTGGAGCAGCCTGTATCTCAGCACAGGAATAAGGTAGGGAAGAATTCAAATACTCATTTTGACTGCCTCCAGAAGTTAGATCAGATGGCAAATTGGATTTGGTGCTAGGTCTTTCCCTTTAGGTTTTACCCCAACAATGTTTTCATTAGTTTCGCTCACTCTCGAAATCAAGCATTTTACAGCAGGTTGGAGCAGCCTGTATCTCAGCACAGGAATAAGGTAGGGAAGAATTCTAAGGATCATTTTGACTGCCTCCAGAAGTTAGATCAGATGGCAAATTGGATTTGGTGCTAGGTCTTTCCCTTTAGGTTTTTACCCCAACAATGTTTTCATTAGTTTCGCTCACTCTCGAAATCAAGCATTTTACAGCAGGTTGGAGCAGCCTGTATCTCAGCACAGGAATAAGGTAGGGAAGAATTCTAAGGATCATTTTGACTGCCTCCAGAAGTTAGATCAGATGGCAAATTGGATTTGGTGCTAGGTCTTTCCCTTTAGGTTTTACCCCAACAATGTTTTCATTAGTTTCGCTCACTCTCGAAATCAAGCATTTTACAGCAGGTTGGAGCAGCCTGTATCTCAGCACAGGAATAAGGTAGGGAAGAATTCAAATACTCATTTTGACTGCCTCCAGAAGTTAGATCAGATGGCAAATTGGATTTGGTGCTAGGTCTTTCCCTTTAGGTTTTACCCCAACAATGTTTTCATTAGTTTCGCTCACTCTCGAAATCAAGCATTTTACAGCAGGTTGGAGCAGCCTGTATCTCAGCACAGGAATAAGGTAGGGAAGAATTCTAAGGATCATTTTGACTGCCTCCAGAAGTTAGATCAGATGGCAAATTGGATTTGGTGCTAGGTCTTTCCCTTTAGGTTTTACCCCAACAATGTTTTCATTAGTTTCGCTCACTCTCGAAATCAAGCATTTTACAGCAGGTTGGAGCAGCCTGTATCTCAGCACAGGAATAAGGTAGGGAAGAATTCTAAGGATCATTTTGACTGCCTCCAGAAGTTAGATCAGATGGCAAATTGGATTTGGTGCTAGGTCTTTCCCTTTAGGTTTTACCCCAACAATGTTTTCATTAGTTTCGCTCACTCTCGAAATCAAGCATTTTACAGCAGGTTGGAGCAGCCTGTATCTCAGCACAGGAATAAGGTAGGGAAGAATTCTAAGGATCATTTTGACTGCCTCCAGAAGTTAGATCAGATGGCAAATTGGATTTGGTGCTAGGTCTTTCCCTTTAGGTTTTACCCCAACAATGTTTTCATTAGTTTCGCTCACTCTCGAAATCAAGCATTTTACAGCAGGTTGGAGCAGCCTGTATCTCAGCACAGGAATAAGGTAGGGAAGAATTCTAAGGATCATTTTGACTGCCTCCAGAAGTTAGATCAGATGGCAAATTGGATTTGGTGCTAGGTCTTTCCCTTTAGGTTTTACCCCAACAATGTTTTCATTAGTTTCGCTCACTCTCGAAATCAAGCATTTTACAGCAGGTTGGAGCAGCCTGTATCTCAGCACAGGAATAAGGTAGGGAAGAATTCAAATACTCATTTTGACTGCCTCCAGAAGTTAGATCAGATGGCCAAAGCAATTTGGTGCTAGGCCTTTCCCTTTAGGTTTTACCCCAACAATGTTTTCATTAGTTTCGCTCACTCTCGAAATCAAGCATTTTACAGCAGGTTGGAGCAGCCTGTATCTCAGCACAGGAATAAGGTAGGGAAGAATTCTAAGGATCATTTTGACTGCCTCCAGAAGTTAGATCAGATGGCAAATTGGATTTGGTGCTAGGTCTTTCCCTTTAGGTTTTACCCCAACAATGTTTTCATTAGTTTCGCTCACTCTCGAAATCAAGCATTTTACAGCAGGTTGGAGCAGCCTGTATCTCAGCACAGGAATAAGGTAGGGAAGAATTCAAATACTCATTTTGACTGCCTCCAGAAGTTAGATCAGATGGCAAATTGGATTTGGTGCTAGGTCTTTCCCTTTAGGTTTTACCCCAACAATGTTTTCATTAGTTTCGCTCACTCTCGAAATCAAGCATTTTACAGCAGGTTGGAGCAGCCTGTATCTCAGCACAGGAATAAGGTAGGGAAGAATTCTAAGGATCATTTTGACTGCCTCCAGAAGTTAGATCAGATGGCAAATTGGATTTGGTGCTAGGTCTTTCCCTTTAGGTTTTACCCCAACAATGTTTTCATTAGTTTCGCTCACTCTCGAAATCAAGCATTTTACAGCAGGTTGGAGCAGCCTGTATCTCAGCACAGGAATAAGGTAGGGAAGAATTCTAAGGATCATTTTGACTGCCTCCAGAAGTTAGATCAGATGGCAAATTGGATTTGGTGCTAGGTCTTTCCCTTTAGGTTTTACCCCAACAATGTTTTCATTAGTTTCGCTCACTCTCGAAATCAAGCATTTTACAGCAGGTTGGAGCAGCCTGTATCTCAGCACAGGAATAAGGTAGGGAAGAATTCTAAGGATCATTTTGACTGCCTCCAGAAGTTAGATCAGATGGCAAATTGGATTTGGTGCTAGGTCTTTCCCTTTAGGTTTTACCCCAACAATGTTTTCATTAGTTTCGCTCACTCTCGAAATCAAGCATTTTACAGCAGGTTGGAGCAGCCTGTATCTCAGCACAGGAATAAGGTAGGGAAGAATTCTAAGGATCATTTTGACTGCCTCCAGAAGTTAGATCAGATGGCAAATTGGATTTGGTGCTAGGTCTTTCCCTTTAGGTTTTACCCCAACAATGTTTTCATTAGTTTCGCTCACTCTCGAAATCAAGCATTTTACAGCAGGTTGGAGCAGCCTGTATCTCAGCACAGGAATAAGGTAGGGAAGAATTCAAATACTCATTTTGACTGCCTCCAGAAGTTAGATCAGATGGCAAATTGGATTTGGTGCTAGGTCTTTCCCTTTAGGTTTTACCCCAACAATGTTTTCATTAGTTTCGCTCACTCTCGAAATCAAGCATTTTACAGCAGGTTGGAGCAGCCTGTATCTCAGCACAGGAATAAGGTAGGGAAGAATTCAAATACTCATTTTGACTGCCTCCAGAAGTTAGATCAGATGGCAAATTGGATTTGGTGCTAGGTCTTTCCCTTTAGGTTTTACCCCAACAATGTTTTCATTAGTTTCGCTCACTCTCGAAATCAAGCATTTTACAGCAGGTTGGAGCAGCCTGTATCTCAGCACAGGAATAAGGTAGGGAAGAATT
Source organism: Melanerpes formicivorus (assembly GCF_026170545.1). Lineage (NCBI taxonomy): Eukaryota > Metazoa > Chordata > Aves > Piciformes > Picidae > Melanerpes > Melanerpes formicivorus. The sequence continues at coordinate 22,411 of NW_027144358.1, read as the reverse complement.
CTAAGGATCATTTTGACTGCCTCCAGAAGTTAGATCAGATGGCAAATTGGATTTGGTGCTAGGTCTTTCCCTTTAGGTTTTACCCCAACAATGTTTTCATTAGTTTCGCTCACTCTCGAAATCAAGCATTTTACAGCAGGTTGGAGCAGCCTGTATCTCAGCACAGGAATAAGGTAGGGAAGAATTCAAATACTCATTTTAACTGCCTCCAGAAGTTAGATCAGATGGCCAATGCAATTTGGTGCTAGGCCTTTCCCTTTAGGTTTTACCCCAACAATGTTTTCATTAGTTTCGCTCACTCTGGAAATCAAGCATTTTACAGCAGGTTGGAGCAGCCTGTATCTCAGCACAGGAATAAGGTAGGGAAGAATTCTAAGGATCATTTTGACTGCCTCCAGAAGTTAGATCAGATGGCAAATTGGATTTGGTGCTAGGTCTTTCCCTTTAGGTTTTACCCCAACAATGTTTTCATTAGTTTCGCTCACTCTCGAAATCAAGCATTTTACAGCAGGTTGGAGCAGCCTGTATCTCAGCACAGGAATAAGGTAGGGAAGAATTCTAAGGATCATTTTGACTGCCTCCAGAAGTTAGATCAGATGGCAAATTGGATTTGGTGCTAGGTCTTTCCCTTTAGGTTTTACCCCAACAATGTTTTCATTAGTTTCGCTCACTCTCGAAATCAAGCATTTTACAGCAGGTTGGAGCAGCCTGTATCTCAGCACAGGAATAAGGTAGGGAAGAATTCTAAGGATCATTTTGACTGCCTCCAGAAGTTAGATCAGATGGCAAATTGGATTTGGTGCTAGGTCTTTCCCTTTAGGTTTTACCCCAACAATGTTTTCATTAGTTTCGCTCACTCTCGAAATCAAGCATTTTACAGCAGGTTGGAGCAGCCTGTATCTCAGCACAGGAATAAGGTAGGGAAGAATTCTAAGGATCATTTTGACTGCCTCCAGAAGTTAGATCAGATGGCAAATTGGATTTGGTGCTAGGTCTTTCCCTTTAGGTTTTACCCCAACAATGTTTTCATTAGTTTCGCTCACTCTCGAAATCAAGCATTTTACAGCAGGTTGGAGCAGCCTGTATCTCAGCACAGGAATAAGGTAGGGAAGAATTCAAATACTCATTTTGACTGCCTCCAGAAGTTAGATCAGATGGCAAATTGGATTTGGTGCTAGGTCTTTCCCTTTAGGTTTTACCCCAACAATGTTTTCATTAGTTTCGCTCACTCTCGAAATCAAGCATTTTACAGCAGGTTGGAGCAGCCTGTATCTCAGCACAGGAATAAGGTAGGGAAGAATTCTAAGGATCATTTTGACTGCCTCCAGAAGTTAGATCAGATGGCAAATTGGATTTGGTGCTAGGTCTTTCCCTTTAGGTTTTACCCCAACAATGTTTTCATTAGTTTCGCTCACTCTCGAAATCAAGCATTTTACAGCAGGTTGGAGCAGCCTGTATCTCAGCACAGGAATAAGGTAGGGAAGAATTCAAATACTCATTTTGACTGCCTCCAGAAGTTAGATCAGATGGCAAATTGGATTTGGTGCTAGGTCTTTCCCTTTAGGTTTTACCCCAACTATGTTTTCATTAGTTTCGCTCACTCTCGAAATCAAGCATTTTACAGCAGGTTGGAGCAGCCTGTATCTCAGCACAGGAATAAGGTAGGGAAGAATTCTAAGGATCATTTTGACTGCCTCCAGAAGTTAGATCAGATGGCAAATTGGATTTGGTGCTAGGTCTTTCCCTTTAGGTTTTACCCCAACAATGTTTTCATTAGTTTCGCTCACTCTCGAAATCAAGCATTTTACAGCAGGTTGGAGCAGCCTGTATCTCAGCACAGGAATAAGGTAGGGAAGAATTCAAATTCTCATTTTGACTGCCTCCAGAAGTTAGATCAGATGGCCAAAGCAATTTGGTGCTAGGCCTTTCCCTTTAGGTTTTACCCCAACAATGTTTTCATTAGTTTCGCTCACTCTCGAAATCAAGCATTTTACAGCAGGTTGGAGCAGCCTGTATCTCAGCACAGGAATAAGGTAGGGAAGAATTCTAAGGATCATTTTGACTGCCTCCAGAAGTTAGATCAGATGGCAAATTGGATTTGGTGCTAGGTCTTTCCCTTTAGGTTTTACCCCAACAATGTTTTCATTAGTTTCGCTCACTCTCGAAATCAAGCATTTTACAGCAGGTTGGAGCAGCCTGTATCTCAGCACAGGAATAAGGTAGGGAAGAATTCTAAGGATCATTTTGACTGCCTCCAGAAGTTAGATCAGATGGCAAATTGGATTTGGTGCTAGGTCTTTCCCTTTAGGTTTTACCCCAACAATGTTTTCATTAGTTTCGCTCACTCTCGAAATCAAGCATTTTACAGCAGGTTGGAGCAGCCTGTATCTCAGCACAGGAATAAGGTAGGGAAGAATTCTAAGGATCATTTTGACTGCCTCCAGAAGTTAGATCAGATGGCAAATTGGATTTGGTGCTAGGTCTTTCCCTTTAGGTTTTACCCCAACAATGTTTTCATTAGTTTCGCTCACTCTCGAAATCAAGCATTTTACAGCAGGTTGGAGCAGCCTGTATCTCAGCACAGGAATAAGGTAGGGAAGAATTCAAATACTCATTTTGACTGCCTCCAGAAGTTAGATCAGATGGCAAATTGGATTTGGTGCTAGGTCTTTCCCTTTAGGTTTTACCCCAACAATGTTTTCATTAGTTTCGCTCACTCTCGAAATCAAGCATTTTACAGCAGGTTGGAGCAGCCTGTATCTCAGCACAGGAATAAGGTAGGGAAGAATTCAAATACTCATTTTGACTGCCTCCAGAAGTTAGATCAGATGGCAAATTGGATTTGGTGCTAGGTCTTTCCCTTTAGGTTTTACCCCAACAATGTTTTCATTAGTTTCGCTCACTCTCGAAATCAAGCATTTTACAGCAGGTTGGAGCAGCCTGTATCTCAGCACAGGAATAAGGTAGGGAAGAATTCTAAGGATCATTTTGACTGCCTCCAGAAGTTAGATCAGATGGCAAATTGGATTTGGTGCTAGGTCTTTCCCTTTAGGTTTTACCCCAACAATGTTTTCATTAGTTTCGCTCACTCTCGAAATCAAGCATTTTACAGCAGGTTGGAGCAGCCTGTATCTCAGCACAGGAATAAGGTAGGGAAGAATTCTAAGGATCATTTTGACTGCCTCCAGAAGTTAGATCAGATGGCAAATTGGATTTGGTGCTAGGTCTTTCCCTTTAGGTTTTACCCCAACAATGTTTTCATTAGTTTCGCTCACTCTCGAAATCAAGCATTTTACAGCAGGTTGGAGCAGCCTGTATCTCAGCACAGGAATAAGGTAGGGAAGAATTCAAATACTCATTTTGACTGCCTCCAGAAGTTAGATCAGATGGCAAATTGGATTTGGTGCTAGGTCTTTCCCTTTAGGTTTTACCCCAACAATGTTTTCATTAGTTTCGCTCACTCTTGAAATCAAGCATTTTACAGCAGGTTGGAGCAGCCTGTATCTCAGCACAGGAATAAGGTAGGGAAGAATTCTAAGGATCATTTTGACTGCCTCCAGAAGTTAGATCAGATGGCAAATTGGATTTGGTGCTAGGTCTTTCCCTTTAGGTTTTACCCCAACAATGTTTTCATTAGTTTCGCTCACTCTCGAAATCAAGCATTTTACAGCAGGTTGGAGCAGCCTGTATCTCAGCACAGGAATAAGGTAGGGAAGAATTCTAAGGATCATTTTGACTGCCTCCAGAAGTTAGATCAGATGGCAAATTGGATTTGGTGCTAGGTCTTTCCCTTTAGGTTTTACCCCAACAATGTTTTCATTAGTTTCGCTCACTCTCGAAATCAAGCATTTTACAGCAGGTTGGAGCAGCCTGTATCTCAGCACAGGAATAAGGTAGGGAAGAATTCTAAGGATCATTTTGACTGCCTCCAGAAGTTAGATCAGATGGCAAATTGGATTTGGTGCTAGGTCTTTCCCTTTAGGTTTTACCCCAACAATGTTTTCATTAGTTTCGCTCACTCTCGAAATCAAGCATTTTACAGCAGGTTGGAGCAGCCTGTATCTCAGCACAGGAATAAGGTAGGGAAGAATTCTAAGGATCATTTTGACTGCCTCCAGAAGTTAGATCAGATGGCAAATTGGATTTGGTGCTAGGTCTTTCCCTTTAGGTTTTACCCCAACAATGTTTTCATTAGTTTCGCTCACTCTCGAAATCAAGCATTTTACAGCAGGTTGGAGCAGCCTGTATCTCAGCACAGGAATAAGGTAGGGAAGAATTCTAAGGCTCATTTTGACTGCCTCCAGAAGTTAGATCAGATGGCAAATTGGATTTGGTGCTAGGTCTTTCCCTTTAGGTTTTACCCCAACAATGTTTTCATTAGTTTCGCTCACTCTCGAAATCAAGCATTTTACAGCAGGTTGGAGCAGCCTGTATCTCAGCACAGGAATAAGGTAGGGAAGAATTCTAAGGATCATTTTGACTGCCTCCAGAAGTTAGATCAGATGGCAAATTGGATTTGGTGCTAGGTCTTTCCCTTTAGGTTTTACCCCAACAATGTTTTCATTAGTTTCGCTCACTCTCGAAATCAAGCATTTTACAGCAGGTTGGAGCAGCCTGTATCTCAGCACAGGAATAAGGTAGGGAAGAATTCAAATACTCATTTTGACTGCCTCCAGAAGTTAGATCAGATGGCAAATTGGATTTGGTGCTAGGTCTTTCCCTTTAGGTTTTACCCCAACAATGTTTTCATTAGTTTCGCTCACTCTCGAAATCAAGCATTTTACAGCAGGTTGGAGCAGCCTGTATCTCAGCACAGGAATAAGGTAGGGAAGAATTCAAATACTCATTTTGACTGCCTCCAGAAGTTAGATCAGATGGCAAATTGGATTTGGTGCTAGGTCTTTCCCTTTAGGTTTTACCCCAACAATGTTTTCATTAGTTTCGCTCACTCTCGAAATCAAGCATTTTACAGCAGGTTGGAGCAGCCTGTATCTCAGCACAGGAATAAGGTAGGGAAGAATTCTAAGGATCATTTTGACTGCCTCCAGAAGTTAGATCAGATGGCAAATTGGATTTGGTGCTAGGTCTTTCCCTTTAGGTTTTACCCCAACAATGTTTTCATTAGTTTCGCTCACTCTCGAAATCAAGCATTTTACAGCAGGTTGGAGCAGCCTGTATCTCAGCACAGGAATAAGGTAGGGAAGAATTCTAAGGATCATTTTTGACTGCCTCCAGAAGTTAGATCAGATGGCAAATTGGATTTGGTGCTAGGTCTTTCCCTTTAGGTTTTACCCCAACAATGTTTTCATTAGTTTCGCTCACTCTCGAAATCAAGCATTTTACAGCAGGTTGGAGCAGCCTGTATCTCAGCACAGGAATAAGGTAGGGAAGAATTCTAAGGATCATTTTGACTGCCTCCAGAAGTTAGATCAGATGGCAAATTGGATTTGGTGCTAGGTCTTTCCCTTTAGGTTTTACCCCAACAATGTTTTCATTAGTTTCGCTCACTCTCGAAATCAAGCATTTTACAGCAGGTTGGAGCAGCCTGTATCTCAGCACAGGAATAAGGTAGGGAAGAATTCAAATACTCATTTTGACTGCCTCCAGAAGTTAGATCAGATGGCAAATTGGATTTGGTGCTAGGTCTTTCCCTTTAGGTTTTACCCCAACAATGTTTTCATTAGTTTCGCTCACTCTCGAAATCAAGCATTTTACAGCAGGTTGGAGCAGCCTGTATCTCAGCACAGGAATAAGGGTAGGGAAGAATTCTAAGGATCATTTTGACTGCCTCCAGAAGTTAGATCAGATGGCAAATTGGATTTGGTGCTAGGTCTTTCCCTTTAGGTTTTACCCCAACAATGTTTTCATTAGTTTCGCTCACTCTCGAAATCAAGCATTTTACAGCAGGTTGGAGCAGCCTGTATCTCAGCACAGGAATAAGGTAGGGAAGAATTCTAAGGATCATTTTGACTGCCTCCAGAAGTTAGATCAGATGGCAAATTGGATTTGGTGCTAGGTCTTTCCCTTTAGGTTTTACCCCAACAATGTTTTCATTAGTTTCGCTCACTCTCGAAATCAAGCATTTTACAGCAGGTTGGAGCAGCCTGTATCTCAGCACAGGAATAAGGTAGGGAAGAATTCTAAGGATCATTTTGACTGCCTCCAGAAGTTAGATCAGATGGCAAATTGGATTTGGTGCTAGGTCTTTCCCTTTAGGTTTTACCCCAACAATGTTTTCATTAGTTTTCGCTCACTCTCGAAATCAAGCATTTTACAGCAGGTTGGAGCAGCCTGTATCTCAGCACAGGAATAAGGTAGAGAAGAATTCTAAGGATCATTTTGACTGCCTCCAGAAGTTAGATCAGATGGCAAATTGGATTTGGTGCTAGGTCTTTCCCTTTAGGTTTTACCCCAACAATGTTTTCATTAGTTTCGCTCACTCTCGAAATCAAGCATTTTACAGCAGGTTGGAGCAGCCTGTATCTCAGCACAGGAATAAGGTAGGGAAGAATTCTAAGGATCATTTTGACTGCCTCCAGAAGTTAGATCAGATGGCAAATTGGATTTGGTGCTAGGTCTTTCCCTTTAGGTTTTACCCCAACAATGTTTTCATTAGTTTCGCTCACTCTCGAAATCAAGCATTTTACAGCAGGTTGGAGCAGCCTGTATCTCAGCACAGGAATAAGGGTAGGGAAGAATTCTAAGGATCATTTTGATTGCCTCCAGAAGTTAGATCAGATGGCAAATTGGATTTGGTGCTAGGTCTTTCCCTTTAGGTTTTACCCCAACAATGTTTTCATTAGTTTCGCTCACTCTCGAAATCAAGCATTTTACAGCAGGTTGGAGCAGCCTGTATCTCAGCACAGGAATAAGGTAGGGAAGAATTCAAATACTCATTTTGACTGCCTCCAGAAGTTAGATCAGATGGCAAATTGGATTTGGTGCTAGGTCTTTCCCTTTAGGTTTTACCCCAACAATGTTTTCATTAGTTTCGCTCACTCTCGAAATCAAGCATTTTACAGCAGGTTGGAGCAGCCTGTATCTCAGCACAGGAATAAGGTAGGGAAGAATTCAAATACTCATTTTGACTGCCTCCAGAAGTTAGATCAGATGGCAAATTGGATTTGGTGCTAGGTCTTTCCCTTTAGGTTTTACCCCAACAATGTTTTCATTAGTTTCGCTCACTCTCGAAATCAAGCATTTTACAGCAGGTTGGAGCAGCCTGTATCTCAGCACAGGAATAAGGTAGGGAAGAATTCAAATACTCATTTTGACTGCCTCCAGAAGTTAGATCAGATGGCAAATTGGATTTGGTGCTAGGTCTTTCCCTTTAGGTTTTACCCCAACAATGTTTTCATTAGTTTCGCTCACTCTCGAAATCAAGCATTTTACAGCAGGTTGGAGCAGCCTGTATCTCAGCACAGGAATAAGGTAGGGAAGAATTCTAAGGATCATTTTGACTGCCTCCAGAAGTTAGATCAGATGGCAAATTGGATTTGGTGCTAGGTCTTTCCCTTTAGGTTTTACCCCAACAATGTTTTCATTAGTTTCGCTCACTCTCGAAATCAAGCATTTTACAGCAGGTTGGAGCAGCCTGTATCTCAGCACAGGAATAAGGTAGGGAAGAATTCTAAGGATCATTTTGACTGCCTCCAGAAGTTAGATCAGATGGCAAATTGGATTGGTGCTAGGTCTTTCCCTTTAGGTTTTACCCCAACAATGTTTTCATTAGTTTCGCTCACTCTCGAAATCAAGCATTTTACAGCAGGTTGGAGCAGCCTGTATCTCAGCACAGGAATAAGGTAGGGAAGAATTCTAAGGATCATTTTGACTGCCTCCAGAAGTTAGATCAGATGGCAAATTGGATTTGGTGCTAGGTCTTTCCCTTTAGGTTTTACCCCAACAATGTTTTCATTAGTTTCGCTCACTCTCGAAATCAAGCATTTTACAGCAGGTTGGAGCAGCCTGTATCTCAGCACAGGAATAAGGTAGGGAAGAATTCTAAGGATCATTTTGACTGCCTCCAGAAGTTAGATCAGATGGCAAATTGGATTTGGTGCTAGGTCTTTCCCTTTAGGTTTTACCCCAACAATGTTTTCATTAGTTTCGCTCACTCTCGAAATCAAGCATTTTACAGCAGGTTGGAGCAGCCTGTATCTCAGCACAGGAATAAGGTAGGGAAGAATTCTAAGGATCATTTTGACTGCCTCCAGAAGTTAGATCAGATGGCAAATTGGATTTGGTGCTAGGTCTTTCCCTTTAGGTTTTACCCCAACAATGTTTTCATTAGTTTCGCTCACTCTCGAAATCAAGCATTTTACAGCAGGTTGGAGCAGCCTGTATCTCAGCACAGGAATAAGGTAGGGAAGAATTCTAAGGATCATTTTGACTGCCTCCAGAAGTTAGATCAGATGGCAAATTGGATTTGGTGCTAGGTCTTTCCCTTTAGGTTTTACCCCAACAATGTTTTCATTAGTTTCGCTCACTCTCGAAATCAAGCATTTTACAGCAGGTTGGAGCAGCCTGTATCTCAGCACAGGAATAAGGTAGAGAAGAATTCTAAGGATCATTTTGACTGCCTCCAGAAGTTAGATCAGATGGCAAATTGGATTTGGTGCTAGGTCTTTCCTTTAGGTTTTACCCCAACAATGTTTTCATTAGTTTCGCTCACTCTCGAAATCAAGCATTTTACAGCAGGTTGGAGCAGCCTGTATCTCAGCACAGGAATAAGGTAGGGAAGAATTCTAAGGATCATTTTGACTGCCTCCAGAAGTTAGATCAGATGGCAAATTGGATTTGGTGCTAGGTCTTTCCCTTTAGGTTTTACCCCAACAATGTTTTCATTAGTTTCGCTCACTCTCGAAATCAAGCATTTTACAGCAGGTTGGAGCAGCCTGTATCTCAGCACAGGAATAAGGTAGGGAAGAATTCTAAGGATCATTTTGACTGCCTCCAGAAGTTAGATCAGATGGCAAATTGGATTTGGTGCTAGGTCTTTCCTTTAGGTTTTACCCCAACAATGTTTTCATTAGTTTCGCTCACTCTCGAAATCAATCATTTTACAGCAGGTTGGAGCAGCCTGTATCTCAGCACAGGAATAAGGTAGGGGAAGAAGTCTAAGGATCATTTTGACTGCCTCCAGAAGTTAGATCAGATGGCAAATTGGATTTGGTGCTAGGTCTTTCCCTTTAGGTTTTACCCCAACAATGTTTTCATTAGTTTCGCTCACTCTCGAAATCAAGCATTTTACAGCAGGTTGGAGCAGCCTGTATCTCAGCACAGGAATAAGGTAGGGAAGAATTCTAAGGATCATTTTGACTGCCTCCAGAAGTTAGATCAGATGGCAAATTGGATTTGGTGCTAGGTCTTTCCCTTTAGGTTTTACCCCAACAATGTTTTCATTAGTTTCGCTCACTCTCGAAATCAAGCATTTTACAGCAGGTTGGAGCAGCCTGTATCTCAGCACAGGAATAAGGTAGGGAAGAATTCTAAGGATCATTTTGACTGCCTCCAGAAGTTAGATCAGATGGCAAATTGGATTTGGTGCTAGGTCTTTCCCTTTAGGTTTTACCCCAACTATGTTTTCATTAGTTTCGCTCACTCTCGAAATCAAGCATTTTACAGCAGGTTGGAGCAGCCTGTATCTCAGCACAGGAATAAGGTAGGGAAGAATTCTAAGGATCATTTTGACTGCCTCCAGAAGTTAGAGCAGATGGCCAATGGAATTTGGTGCTAGGTCTTTCCCTTTAGGTTTTACCCCAACAATGTTTTCATTAGTTTCGCTCACTCTCGAAATCAAGCATTTTACAGCAGGTTGGAGCAGCCTGTATCTCAGCACAGGAATAAGGTAGGGAAGAATTCTAAGGATCATTTTGACTGCCTCCAGAAGTTAGATCAGATGGCCAATGCATTTTGGTGCTAGGCCTTTCCCTTTAGGTTTTACCCCAACAATGTTTTCATTAGTTTCGCTCACTCTCGAAATCAAGCATTTTACAGCAGGTTGGAGCAGCCTGTATCTCAGCACAGGAATAAGGTAGGGGAAGAATTCTAAGGATCATTTTGACTGCCTCCAGAAGTTAGATCAGATGGCAAATTGGATTTGGTGCTAGGTCTTTCCCTTTAGGTTTTACCCCAACAATGTTTTCATTAGTTTCGCTCACTCTCGAAATCAAGCATTTTACAGCAGGTTGGAGCAGCCTGTATCTCAGCACAGGAATAAGGTAGGGAAGAATTCTAAGGATCATTTTGACTGCCTCCAGAAGTTAGATCAGATGGCAAATTGGATTTGGTGCTAGGTCTTTCCCTTTAGGTTTTACCCCAACAATGTTTTTCATTAGTTTCGCTCACTCTCGAAATCAAGCATTTTACAGCAGGTTGGAGCAGCCTGTATCTCAGCACAGGAATAAGGTAGGGAAGAATTCTAAGGATCATTTTGACTGCCTCCAGAAGTTAGATCAGATGGCAAATTGGATTTGGTGCTAGGTCTTTCCCTTTAGGTTTTACCCCAACAATGTTTTCATTAGTTTCGCTCACTCTCGAAATCAAGCATTTTACAGCAGGTTGGAGCAGCCTGTATCTCAGCACAGGAATAAGGTAGGGAAGAAGTCTAAGGATCATTTTGACTGCCTCCAGAAGTTAGATCAGATGGCAAATTGGATTTGGTGCTAGGTCTTTCCCTTTAGGTTTTACCCCAACAATGTTTTCATTAGTTTCGCTCACTCTCGAAATCAAGCATTTTACAGCAGGTTGGAGCAGCCTGTATCTCAGCACAGGAATAAGGTAGGGAAGAATTCTAAGGATCATTTTGACTGCCTCCAGAAGTTAGATCAGATGGCAAATTGGATTTGGTGCTAGGTCTTTCCCTTTAGGTTTTACCCCAACAATGTTTTCATTAGTTTCGCTCACTCTCGAAATCAAGCATTTTACAGCAGGTTGGAGCAGCCTGTATCTCAGCACAGGAATAAGGTAGGGGAAGAATTCTAAGGATCATTTTGACTGCCTCCAGAAGTTAGATCAGATGGCAAATTGGATTTGGTGCTAGGTCTTTCCCTTTAGGTTTTACCCCAACTATGTTTTCATTAGTTTCGCTCACTCTCGAAATCAAGCATTTTACAGCAGGTTGGAGCAGCCTGTATCTCAGCACAGGAATAAGGTAGGGAAGAATTCTAAGGATCATTTTGACTGCCTCCAGAAGTTAGAGCAGATGGCCAATGGAATTTGGTGCTAGGTCTTTCCCTTTAGGTTTTACCCCAACAATGTTTTCATTAGTTTCGCTCACTCTCGAAATCAAGCATTTTACAGCAGGTTGGAGCAGCCTGTATCTCAGCACAGGAATAAGGTAGGGAAGAATTCTAAGGATCATTTTGACTGCCTCCAGAAGTTAGATCAGATGGCCAATGCATTTTGGTGCTAGGCCTTTCCCTTTAGGTTTTACCCCAACAATGTTTTCATTAGTTTCGCTCACTCTCGAAATCAAGCATTTTACAGCAGGTTGGAGCAGCCCTGTATCTCAGCACAGGAATAAGGTAGGGAAGAATTCTAAGGATCATTTTGACTGCCTCCAGAAGTTAGATCAGATGGCAAATTGGATTTGGTGCTAGGTCTTTCCCTTTAGGTTTTACCCCAACAATGTTTTCATTAGTTTCGCTCACTCTCGAAATCAAGCATTTTACAGCAGGTTGGAGCAGCCTGTATCTCAGCACAGGAATAAGGTAGGGAAGAATTCTAAGGATCATTTTGACTGCCTCCAGAAGTTAGATCAGATGGCAAATTGGATTTGGTGCTAGGTCTTTCCCTTTAGGTTTTACCCCAACAATGTTTTCATTAGTTTCGCTCACTCTCGAAATCAAGCATTTTACAGCAGGTTGGAGCAGCCTGTATCTCAGCACAGGAATAAGGTAGGGAAGAATTCTAAGGATCATTTTGACTGCCTCCAGAAGTTAGATCAGATGGCAAATTGGATTTGGTGCTAGGTCTTTCCCTTTAGGTTTTACCCCAACAATGTTTTCATTAGTTTCGCTCACTCTCGAAATCAAGCATTTTACAGCAGGTTGGAGCAGCCTGTATCTCAGCACAGGAATAAGGTAGGGAAGAATTCTAAGGATCATTTTGACTGCCTCCAGAAGTTAGATCAGATGGCAAATTGGATTTGGTGCTAGGTCTTTCCCTTTAGGTTTTACCCCAACAATGTTTTCATTAGTTTCGCTCACTCTCGAAATCAAGCATTTTACAGCAGGTTGGAGCAGCCTGTATCTCAGCACAGGAATAAGGTAGGGAAGAATTCTAAGGATCATTTTGACTGCCTCCAGAAGTTAGATCAGATGGCAAATTGGATTTGGTGCTAGGTCTTTCCCTTTAGGTTTTACCCCAACAATGTTTTCATTAGTTTCGCTCACTCTCGAAATCAAGCATTTTACAGCAGGTTGGAGCAGCCTGTATCTCAGCACAGGAATAAGGTAGGGAAGAATTCTAAGGATCATTTTGATTGCCTCCAGAAGTTAGATCAGATGGCAAATTGGATTTGGTGCTAGGTCTTTCCCTTTAGGTTTTACCCCCAACAATGTTTTCATTAGTTTCGCTCACTCTCGAAATCAAGCATTTTACAGCAGGTTGGAGCAGCCTGTATCTCAGCACAGGAATAAGGTAGGGAAGAAGTCTAAGGATCATTTTGACTGCCTCCAGAAGTTAGATCAGATGGCAAATTGGATTTGGTGCTAGGTCTTTCCCTTTAGGTTTTACCCCAACAATGTTTTCATTAGTTTCGCTCACTCTCGAAATCAAGCATTTTACAGCAGGTTGGAGCAGCCTGTATCTCAGCACAGGAATAAGGTAGGGAAGAATTCTAAGGATCATTTTGACTGCCTCCAGAAGTTAGATCAGATGGCAAATTGGATTTGGTGCTAGGTCTTTCCCTTTAGGTTTTACCCCAACAATGTTTTCATTAGTTTCGCTCACTCTCGAAATCAAGCATTTTACAGCAGGTTGGAGCAGCCTGTATCTCAGCACAGGAATAAGGTAGGGAAGAATTCTAAGGATCATTTTGACTGCCTCCAGAAGTTAGATCAGATGGCAAATTGGATTTGGTGCTAGGTCTTTCCCTTTAGGTTTTTACCCCAACTATGTTTTCATTAGTTTCGCTCACTCTCGAAATCAAGCATTTTACAGCAGGTTGGAGCAGCCTGTATCTCAGCACAGGAATAAGGGTAGGGAAGAATTCTAAGGATCATTTTGACTGCCTCCAGAAGTTAGATCAGATGGCAAATTGGATTTGGTGCTAGGTCTTTCCCTTTAGGTTTTACCCCAACAATGTTTTCATTAGTTTCGCTCACTCTCGAAATCAAGCATTTTACAGCAGGTTGGAGCAGCCTGTATCTCAGCACAGGAATAAGGTAGGGAAGAATTCTAAGGCTCATTTTGACTGCCTCCAGAAGTTAGATCAGATGGCCAATGCCATTTTGGTGCTAGGCCTTTCCCTTTAGGTTTTACCCCCAACAATGTTTTCATTAGTTTCGCTCACTCTCGAAATCAAGCATTTTACAGCAGGTTGGAGCAGCCTGTATCTCAGCACAGGAATAAGGTAGGGAAGAATTCTAAGGATCATTTTGACTGCCTCCAGAAGTTAGATCAGATGGCAAATTGGATTTGGTGCTAGGTCTTTCCCTTTAGGTTTTACCCCAACAATGTTTTCATTAGTTTCGCTCACTCTCGAAATCAAGCATTTTACAGCAGGTTGGAGCAGCCTGTATCTCAGCACAGGAATAAGGTAGGGAAGAATTCTAAGGATCATTTTGACTGCCTCCAGAAGTTAGATCAGATGGCAAATTGGATTTGGTGCTAGGTCTTTCCCTTTAGGTTTTACCCCAACAATGTTTTCATTAGTTTCGCTCACTCTCGAAATCAAGCATTTTACAGCAGGTTGGAGCAGCCTGTATCTCAGCACAGGAATAAGGTAGGGAAGAATTCAAATACTCATTTTGACTGCCTCCAGAAGTTAGATCAGATGGCAAATTGGATTTGGTGCTAGGTCTTTCCCTTTAGGTTTTACCCCAACAATGTTTTCATTAGTTTCGCTCACTCTCGAAATCAAGCATTTTACAGCAGGTTGGAGCAGCCTGTATCTCAGCACAGGAATAAGGTAGGGAAGAATTCTAAGGATCATTTTGACTGCCTCCAGAAGTTAGATCAGATGGCAAATTGGATTTGGTGCTAGGTCTTTCCCTTTAGGTTTTACCCCAACAATGTTTTCATTAGTTTCGCTCACTCTCGAAATCAAGCATTTTACGAGCAGCCTGTATCTCAGCACAGGAATAAGGTAGGGAAGAATTCTAAGGATCATTTTGACTGCCTCCAGAAGTTAGATCAGATGGCAAATTGGATTTGGTGCTAGGTCTTTCCCTTTAGGTTTTACCCCAACAATGTTTTCATTAGTTTCGCTCACTCTCGAAATCAAGCATTTTACAGCAGGTTGGAGCAGCCTGTATCTCAGCACAGGAATAAGGTAGGGAAGAATTCTAAGGATCATTTTGACTGCCTCCAGAAGTTAGAGCAGATGGCCAATGGAATTTGGTGCTAGGTCTTTCCCTTTAGGTTTTACCCCAACAATGTTTTCATTAGTTTTGCTCACTCTCGAAATCAAGCATTTTACAGCAGGTTGGAGCAGCCTGTATCTCAGCACAGGAATAAGGTAGGGAAGAATTCTAAGGATCATTTTGACTGCCTCCAGAAGTTAGATCAGATGGCAAATTGGATTTGGTGCTAGGTCTTTCCCTTTAGGTTTTACCCCAACAATGTTTTCATTAGTTTCGCTCACTCTCGAAATCAAGCATTTTACAGCAGGTTGGAGCAGCCTGTATCTCAGCACAGGAATAAGGTAGGGAAGAATTCAAATACTCATTTTGACTGCCTCCAGAAGTTAGATCAGATGGCAAATTGGATTTGGTGCTAGGTCTTTCCCTTTAGGTTTTACCCCAACAATGTTTTCATTAGTTTCGCTCACTCTCGAAATCAAGCATTTTACAGCAGGTTGGAGCAGCCTGTATCTCAGCACAGGAATAAGGTAGGGAAGAATTCTAAGGATCATTTTGACTGCCTCCAGAAGTTAGATCAGATGGCAAATTGGATTTGGTGCTAGGTCTTTCCCTTTAGGTTTTACCCCAACAATGTTTTCATTAGTTTCGCTCACTCTCGAAATCAAGCATTTTACAGCAGGTTGGAGCAGCCTGTATCTCAGCACAGGAATAAGGTAGGGAAGAATTCAAATACTCATTTTGACTGCCTCCAGAAGTTAGATCAGATGGCAAATTGGATTTGGTGCTAGGTCTTTCCCTTTAGGTTTTACCCCAACAATGTTTTCATTAGTTTCGCTCACTCTCGAAATCAAGCATTTTACAGCAGGTTGGAGCAGCCTGTATCTCAGCACAGGAATAAGGTAGGGTAGAATTCAAATACTCATTTTGACTGCCTCCAGAAGTTAGATCAGATGGCCAATGGAATTTGGTGCTAGGTCTTTCCCTTTAGGTTTTACCCCAACAATGTTTTCATTAGTTTCGCTCACTCTCGAAATCAAGCATTTTACAGCAGGTTGGAGCAGCCTGTATCTCAGCACAGGAATAAGGTAGGGAAGAATTCTAAGGATCATTTTGACTGCCTCCAGAAGTTAGATCAGATGGCAAATTGGATTTGGTGCTAGGTCTTTCCCTTTAGGTTTTACCCCAACAATGTTTTCATTAGTTTCGCTCACTCTCGAAATCAAGCATTTTACAGCAGGTTGGAGCAGCCTGTATCTCAGCACAGGAATAAGGTAGGGAAGAATTCTAAGGATCATTTTGACTGCCTCCAGAAGTTAGATCAGATGGCAAATTGGATTTGGTGCTAGGTCTTTCCCTTTAGGTTTTACCCCAACAATGTTTTCATTAGTTTCGCTCACTCTCGAAATCAAGCATTTTACAGCAGGTTGGAGCAGCCTGTATCTCAGCACAGGAATAAGGTAGGGAAGAATTCTAAGGATCATTTTGACTGCCTCCAGAAGTTAGATCAGATGGCAAATTGGATTTGGTGCTAGGTCTTTCCCTTTAGGTTTTACCCCAACAATGTTTTCATTAGTTTCGCTCACTCTCGAAATCAAGCATTTTACAGCAGGTTGGAGCAGCCTGTATCTCAGCACAGGAATAAGGTAGGGAAGAATTCTAAGGATCATTTTGACTGCCTCCAGAAGTTAGATCAGATGGCAAATTGGATTTGGTGCTAGGTTTTTCCCTTTAGGTTTTACCCCAACAATGTTTTCATTAGTTTCGCTCACTCTCGAAATCAAGCATTTTACAGCAGGTTGGAGCAGCCTGTATCTCAGCACAGGAATAAGGTAGGGAAGAATTCTAAGGATCATTTTGACTGCCTCCAGAAGTTAGATCAGATGGCAAATTGGATTTGGTGCTAGGTCTTTCCCTTTAGGTTTTACCCCAACAATGTTTTCATTAGTTTCGCTCACTCTCGAAATCAAGCATTTTACAGCAGGTTGGAGCAGCCTGTATCTCAGCACAGGAATAAGGTAGGGAAGAATTCTAAGGATCATTTTGACTGCCTCCAGAAGTTAGATCAGATGGCAAATTTGATTTGGTGCTAGGTCTTTCCCTTTAGGTTTTACCCCAACAATGTTTTCATTAGTTTCGCTCACTCTCGAAATCAAGCATTTTACAGCAGGTTGGAGCAGCCTGTATCTCAGCACAGGAATAAGGTAGGGAAGAATTCTAAGGATCATTTTGACTGCCTCCAGAAGTTAGATCAGATGGCCAATGCATTTTGGTGCTAGGCCTTTCCCTTTAGGTTTTACCCCAACAATGTTTTCATTAGTTTCGCTCACTCTCGAAATCAAGCATTTTACAGCAGGTTGGAGCAGCCTGTATCTCAGCACAGGAATAAGGTAGGGAAGAATTCTAAGGCTCATTTTGACTGCCTCCAGAAGTTAGATCAGATGGCAAATTGGATTTGGTGCTAGGTCTTTCCCTTTAGGTTTTACCCCAACAATGTTTTCATTAGTTTCGCTCACTCTCGAAATCAAGCATTTTACAGCAGGTTGGAGCAGCCTGTATCTCAGCACAGGAATAAGGTAGGGAAGAATTCTAAGGCTCATTTTGACTGCCTCCAGAAGTTAGATCAGATGGCAAATTGGATTTGGTGCTAGGTCTTTCCCTTTAGGTTTTACCCCAACAATGTTTTCATTAGTTTCGCTCACTCTCGAAATCAAGCATTTTACAGCAGGTTGGAGCAGCCTGTATCTCAGCACAGGAATAAGGTAGGGAAGAATTCTAAGGCTCATTTTGACTGCCTCCAGAAGTTAGATCAGATGGCAAATTGGATTTGGTGCTAGGTCTTTCCCTTTAGGTTTTACCCCAACAATGTTTTCATTAGTTTCGCTCACTCTCGAAAGCAAGCATTTTACAGCAGGTTGGAGCAGCCTGTATCTCAGCACAGGAATAAGGTAGGGAAGAATTCTAAGGATCATTTTGACTGCCTCCAGAAGTTAGATCAGATGGCAAATTGGATTTGGTGCTAGGTCTTTCCCTTTAGGTTTTACCCCAACAATGTTTTCATTAGTTTCGCTCACTCTCGAAATCAAGCATTTTACAGCAGGTTGGAGCAGCCTGTATCTCAGCACAGGAATAAGGTAGGGAAGAATTCTAAGGCTCATTTTGACTGCCTCCAGAAGTTAGATCAGATGGCAAATTGGATTTGGTGCTAGGTCTTTCCCTTTAGGTTTTACCCCAACAATGTTTTCATTAGTTTCGCTCACTCTCGAAATCAAGCATTTTACAGCAGGTTGGAGCAGCCTGTATCTCAGCACAGGAATAAGGTAGGGAAGAATTCTAAGGCTCATTTTGACTGCCTCCAGAAGTTAGATCAGATGGCAAATTGGATTTGGTGCTAGGTCTTTCCCTTTAGGTTTTACCCCAACAATGTTTTCATTAGTTTCGCTCACTCTCGAAATCAAGCATTTTACAGCAGGTTGGAGCAGCCTGTATCTCAGCACAGGAATAAGGTAGGGAAGAATTCTAAGGCTCATTTTGACTGCCTCCAGAAGTTAGATCAGATGGCAAATTGGATTTGGTGCTAGGTCTTTCCCTTTAGGTTTTACCCCAACAATGTTTTCATTAGTTTCGCTCACTCTCGAAATCAAGCATTTTACAGCAGGTTGGAGCAGCCTGTATCTCAGCACAGGAATAAGGTAGGGAAGAATTCTAAGGCTCATTTTGACTGCCTCCAGAAGTTAGATCAGATGGCAAATTGGATTTGGTGCTAGGTCTTTCCCTTTCGGTTTTACCCCAACAATGTTTTCATTAGTTTCGCTCACTCTCGAAATCAAGCATTTTACAGCAGGTTGGAGCAGCCTGTATCTCAGCACAGGAATAAGGTAGGGAAGAATTCTAAGGCTCATTTTGACTGCCTCCAGAAGTTAGATCAGATGGCAAATTGGATTTGGTGCTAGGTCTTTCCCTTTAGGTTTTACCCCAACAATGTTTTCATTAGTTTCGCTCACTCTCGAAATCAAGCATTTTACAGCAGGTTGGAGCAGCCTGTATCTCAGCACAGGAATAAGGTAGGGAAGAATTCTAAGGCTCATTTTGACTGCCTCCAGAAGTTAGATCAGATGGCAAATTGGATTTGGTGCTAGGTCTTTCCCTTTCGGTTTTACCCCAACAATGTTTTCATTAGTTTCGCTCACTCTCGAAATCAAGCATTTTACAGCAGGTTGGAGCAGCCTGTATCTCAGCACAGGAATAAGGTAGGGAAGAATTCTAAGGCTCATTTTGACTGCCTCCAGAAGTTAGATCAGATGGCAAATTGGATTTGGTGCTAGGTCTTTCCCTTTAGGTTTTACCCCAACAATGTTTTCATTAGTTTCGCTCACTCTCGAAATCAAGCATTTTACAGCAGGTTGGAGCAGCCTGTATCTCAGCACAGGAATAAGGTAGGGAAGAATTCTAAGGCTCATTTTGACTGCCTCCAGAAGTTAGATCAGATGGCAAATTGGATTTGGTGCTAGGTCTTTCCCTTTAGGTTTTACCCCAACAATGTTTTCATTAGTTTCGCTCACTCTCGAAATCAAGCATTTTACAGCAGGTTGGAGCAGCCTGTATCTCAGCACAGGAATAAGGTAGGGAAGAATTCTAAGGCTCATTTTGACTGCCTCCAGAAGTTAGATCAGATGGCAAATTGGATTTGGTGCTAGGTCTTTCCCTTTAGGTTTTACCCCAACAATGTTTTCATTAGTTTCGCTCACTCTCGAAATCAAGCATTTTACAGCAGGTTGGAGCAGCCTGTATCTCAGCACAGGAATAAGGTAGGGAAGAATTCTAAGGCTCATTTTGACTGCCTCCAGAAGTTAGATCAGATGGCAAATTGGATTTGGTGCTAGGTCTTTCCCTTTAGGTTTTACCCCAACAATGTTTTCATTAGTTTCGCTCACTCTCGAAATCAAGCATTTTACAGCAGGTTGGAGCAGCCTGTATCTCAGCACAGGAATAAGGTAGGGAAGAATTCTAAGGCTCATTTTGACTGCCTCCAGAAGTTAGATCAGATGGCAAATTGGATTTGGTGCTAGGTCTTTCCCTTTAGGTTTTACCCCAACAATGTTTTCATTAGTTTCGCTCACTCTCGAAATCAAGCATTTTACAGCAGGTTGGAGCAGCCTGTATCTCAGCACAGGAATAAGGTAGGGAAGAATTCTAAGGCTCATTTTGACTGCCTCCAGAAGTTAGATCAGATGGCAAATTGGATTTGGTGCTAGGTCTTTCCCTTTAGGTTTTACCCCAACAATGTTTTCATTAGTTTCGCTCACTCTCGAAATCAAGCATTTTACAGCAGGTTGGAGCAGCCTGTATCTCAGCACAGGAATAAGGTAGGGAAGAATTCTAAGGCTCATTTTGACTGCCTCCAGAAGTTAGATCAGATGGCAAATTGGATTTGGTGCTAGGTCTTTCCCTTTAGGTTTTACCCCAACAATGTTTTCATTAGTTTCGCTCACTCTCGAAATCAAGCATTTTACAGCAGGTTGGAGCAGCCTGTATCTCAGCACAGGAATAAGGTAGGGAAGAATTCTAAGGCTCATTTTGACTGCCTCCAGAAGTTAGATCAGATGGCAAATTGGATTTGGTGCTAGGTCTTTCCCTTTAGGTTTTACCCCAACAATGTTTTCATTAGTTTCGCTCACTCTCGAAATCAAGCATTTTACAGCAGGTTGGAGCAGCCTGTATCTCAGCACAGGAATAAGGTAGGGAAGAATTCTAAGGCTCATTTTGACTGCCTCCAGAAGTTAGATCAGATGGCAAATTGGATTTGGTGCTAGGTCTTTCCCTTTAGGTTTTACCCCAACAATGTTTTCATTAGTTTCGCTCACTCTCGAAATCAAGCATTTTACAGCAGGTTGGAGCAGCCTGTATCTCAGCACAGGAATAAGGTAGGGAAGAATTCTAAGGCTCATTTTGACTGCCTCCAGAAGTTAGATCAGATGGCAAATTGGATTTGGTGCTAGGTCTTTCCCTTTAGGTTTTACCCCAACAATGTTTTCATTAGTTTCGCTCACTCTCGAAATCAAGCATTTTACAGCAGGTTGGAGCAGCCTGTATCTCAGCACAGGAATAAGGTAGGGAAGAATTCTAAGGCTCATTTTGACTGCCTCCAGAAGTTAGATCAGATGGCAAATTGGATTTGGTGCTAGGTCTTTCCCTTTAGGTTTTACCCCAACAATGTTTTCATTAGTTTCGCTCACTCTCGAAATCAAGCATTTTACAGCAGGTTGGAGCAGCCTGTATCTCAGCACAGGAATAAGGTAGGGAAGAATTCTAAGGCTCATTTTGACTGCCTCCAGAAGTTAGATCAGATGGCAAATTGGATTTGGTGCTAGGTCTTTCCCTTTAGGTTTTACCCCAACAATGTCTTCATTAGTTTCGCTCACTCTCGAAATCAAGCATTTTACAGCAGGTTGGAGCAGCCTGTATCTCAGCACAGGAATAAGGTAGGGAAGAATTCTAAGGCTCATTTTGACTGCCTCCAGAAGTTAGATCAGATGGCAAATTGGATTTGGTGCTAGGTCTTTCCCTTTAGGTTTTACCCCAACAATGTTTTCATTAGTTTCGCTCACTCTCGAAATCAAGCATTTTACAGCAGGTTGGAGCAGCCTGTATCTCAGCACAGGAATAAGGTAGGGAAGAATTCTAAGGCTCATTTTGACTGCCTCCAGAAGTTAGATCAGATGGCAAATTGGATTTGGTGCTAGGTCTTTCCCTTTAGGTTTTACCCCAACAATGTTTTCATTAGTTTCGCTCACTCTCGAAATCAAGCATTTTACAGCAGGTTGGAGCAGCCTGTATCTCAGCACAGGAATAAGGTAGGGAAGAATTCTAAGGCTCATTTTGACTGCCTCCAGAAGTTAGATCAGATGGCAAATTGGATTTGGTGCTAGGTCTTTCCCTTTAGGTTTTACCCCAACAATGTTTTCATTAGTTTCGCTCACTCTCGAAATCAAGCATTTTACAGCAGGTTGGAGCAGCCTGTATCTCAGCACAGGAATAAGGTAGGGAAGAATTCTAAGGCTCATTTTGACTGCCTCCAGAAGTTAGATCAGATGGCAAATTGGATTTGGTGCTAGGTCTTTCCCTTTAGGTTTTACCCCAACAATGTTTTCATTAGTTTCGCTCACTCTCGAGATCAAGCATTTTACAGCAGGTTGGAGCAGCCTGTATCTCAGCACAGGAATAAGGTAGGGAAGAATTCTAAGGATCATTTTGACTGCCTCCAGAAGTTAGATCAGATGGCAAATTGGATTTGGTGCTAGGTCTTTCCCTTTAGGTTTTACCCCAACAATGTTTTCATTAGTTTCGCTCACTCTCGAAATCAAGCATTTTACAGCAGGTTGGAGCAGCCTGTATCTCAACACAGGAATAAGGTAGGGAAGAATTCTAAGGCTCATTTTGACTGCCTCCAGAAGTTAGATCAGATGGCAAATTGGATTTGGTGCTAGGTCTTTCCCTTTAGGTTTTACCCCAACAATGTTTTCATTAGTTTCGCTCACTCTGGAAATCAAGCATTTTACAGCAGGTTGGAGCAGCCTGTATCTCAGCACAGGAATAAGGTAGGGAAGAATTCTAAGGCTCATTTTGACTGCCTCCAGAAGTTAGATCAGATGGCAAATTGGATTTGGTGCTAGGTCTTTCCCTTTAGGTTTTACCCCAACAATGTTTTCATTAGTTTCGCTCACTCTCGAAATCAAGCATTTTACAGCAGGTTGGAGCAGCCTGTATCTCAGCACAGGAATAAGGTAGGGAAGAATTCTAAGGCTCATTTTGACTGCCTCCAGAAGTTAGATCAGATGGCAAATTGGATTTGGTGCTAGGTCTTTCCCTTTAGGTTTTACCCCAGC